>NC_056457.1:31574456-31613894 GCF_018296145.1 Oncorhynchus tshawytscha | reverse complement strand
GAAGCAAACTCTCTCCAGAAGTTCAGTGAGGATCTCTGAATGATCCAATGTTGACCTAAATGACTAATGATGATAAATACAATCCACCTGTGTGTAATCAAGTCTCTGTATAAATGCACCTGCACTGCGATAGTCTCAGAGGTCCGTTAAAAGCGCAGAGAGCATCATGAAGAACAAGGAACACACCAGGCAGGTCCGAGATACTGTTGTGAAGAAGTTTAAAGCCGGATTTGGATACAAAAAGATTTCCCAAGCTTTAAACATCCCAAGGAGCACTGTGCAAGCGATAATATTGAAATGGAAGGAGTATCAGACCACTGCAAATCTACCAAGACCTGGCCGTCCCTATAAACTTTCAGCTCATACAAGGAGAAGACTGATCAGAGATGCAGCCAAGAGGCCCATGATCACTCTGGATGAACTGCAGCGATCTACAGCTGAGGTGGGAGACTCTGTCCATAGGACAACAATCAGTCGTATATTGCACAAATCTGGCCTTTATGGAAGAGTGGCAAGAAGAAAGCCATTTCTTAAAGATATCCATAAAAGGTGTTGTTTAAAGTTTGCCACAAGCCACCTGGGTGACACACCAAACATGTGGAAGAAGGTGCTCTGGTCAGATGAAACCAAAATTGAACTCTTTGGCAACAATGCAAAACGTTATGTTTGGCGTAAAAGCAACACAGCCCATCACCCTGAACACACCATCCCCACTGTCAAACATGGTGGTGGCAGCATCATGGTTTGGGCCTGCTTTTCTTCAGCAGGGACAAGGAAGATGGTTAAAATTGATGGGAAGATGGATGGAGCCAAATACAGGACCATTCTGGAAGAAAACCTGAAAAGAAAACATGAAAAGATATGGAACGTTTCAGGATGTATCTGAATATGTTGAAAATATATACTGCCACTATTTTCACCACCAAAGAATATCAGTGTGGTTTTAATATGATTTGACTCTTTGCAGGCTGTCAGGCTGTCTAGTCACAGAGGAAGGCTGTGCTTCTCTGGTCTCAGCTCTGAGGTCAAACCCCTCACACCTGAGAGAGCTGGACCTGAGCTACAATCACCCAGGAGACTCAGGAGTCAGACTGCTCTCTGCTGGACTGGAGGATCCACACTGCAGACTGGAGAAACTCAAGTATGTAGAGGGTTTATGTCAATGTTCATATCAGACATGTTTGACTTATCAGGCTAGTTAAGACAAACATTCTGACCACCACTTGGACAAAGATATATGCTGACTGTGTGTGTGTGTGTGTGTGTGTGAGTTGACGTCTATCCGTCAGTGACTGTCTATTCTTCTGCTTACCGCTACAGTGTGGAACATGGTGGAGAGAACAGAATGAAACCTGGACTTAGAAAATGTGAGTGTTGACTGCTGTGATGAATATGACTAAGAATAAGTCTTAATATAAGTCTTAATTCAAGTTAAGTCAAAGTCAAAGACCACCATCATTACTGACTTGGTCGTATTAAATATCAGCTGTAGTTCTACAGAAGCAGAATTCAGGGACACCAAAGTTTACAAAGAGTTGATTTGTGTGTGTGTGTGTGTGTGTGTGTGTGTGTGTGTGTAATTATTGCTAATTAGTGTGTTTTATATTACCATACAGTATAATATATGATCATTCAATAAGTCTCAAGTTACCTTAACTTCTCCTTTTGATACCTAGAAACATCTACATTAAATGAATTAGTGAAAAGTGAGTTAACATTCTAATGTGAATGATGATGATTTCTAATATTGTGTCTGGTTTCATCCATCAGATGTCTGTGATCTCACACTGGACCTAAACTCAGTAAACAGACGCCTCTCTCTGTCTGAGGAGAACAGAAAGGTGACATGGAGGACAGAGGAGCAGCCGTATCCTGATCACCCAGAGAGATTTGAGGACTGTAGACAGGTGCTGTGTAGAGAGGGTCTGACTGGGTGCTGTTACTGGGAGGTAGAGTGGAGTGGGAGAGGGGCTGTTATAGGAGTGACATATAAAGGAATCAACAGGAGAGGAGGGGATAATGACTGTAGGCTTGGATGGAATGACAAGTCCTGGAGTCTGTACTGCGATGACAACAGTTACATTGCCTGTCACAATAATAATTCCACTACCATAGATGTCCCCTCCTCCAGCTCCCACAGAGTAGGAGTGTATCTGGACTGGCCAGCCGGCACTCTGTCCTTCTATAGAGCCTCCTCTGACACACTGACCCACCTGATCACATTCACCTCCACATTCACTGAGCCCCTCTATCCAGGGATTGGGGTTTGGGGTGATGACTCCTCAGTGTCTCTCTGTCAGTGATACACACACACACACACACACACGCACCCACACACACACACACACACACTGGACACACACACAGACTGGATACACACACACACTGGACTCATACACACACACTGGACTCTCACACACACACACACACAGGACACACACACACACACACACACACACACACTGGGACACACACACACTGGACAAACACACACACACACAAACACACACACACACACACACACACACACACTGGACACACACACACACACACACACACACTGGGCAAACACACACACACACACACACACTGGGCAAACACACACACTCGACACACACAAACTCTGGACAAACACACACACACTGAACAAACACACACACACTGAACAAACACACACACACACACACTGGACAAAAACACACTAGACAAACACACACTGGACTCACAAACACACACAGGACACACACTGGACAAACACACACACACTGGACACAATAACACAAACAAACACACACACTGGACACACACTGGATAAACAAACACACACACACACTGGACAAACAAGCACACACATACACACACACACTGGACAAACACACACACACACACTGGACACACACACACTGGACTCGCAAACACACACTGGACACACATGTTGAATAACAAATTGTACAATTATATATATATATATATGCTCCATAGTTGTACATGTAAACAAGGATATATTGTACTTTTTATCATTAAACATACTTGAAACAAGAAAAAGCCTGTTACTGAAAACAGTTCAGTTAGTGATTTTATGTCAGGTTGACGTTAAGGGAATTTTTATCAATGATGACTAATTATGTTTACATTTCAATCAGGACTGACTAATCAGAATACTATTATGTTACTGTATATGTACTAATCAGAATACTATTATGTTACTGTATATGTACTAATCAGAATACTATTATGTTACTGTATATGTACTAATCAGAATACTATTATGTTACTGTATATGTACTAATGTTACTAATATGTACTAATCAGAATACTATTATGTTACTGTATATGTACTAATCAGAATACTATTATGTTACTGTATATGTACTAATCAGAATACTATTATGTTACTGTATATGTACTAATCAGAATACTATTATGTTACTGTATATGTACTAATCAGAACTATTATGTTACTGTATATGTACTAATCAGAATACTATTATGTTACTGTATATGTACTAATCAGAATACTATTATGTTACTGTATATGTACTAATCAGAATACTATTATGTTACTGTATATGTACTAATCAGAATACTATTATGTTACTGTATATGTACTAATCAGAATACTATTATGTTACTGTATATGTACTAATCAGAATACTATTATGTTACTTATATGTACTAATCAGAATACTATTATGTTACTGTATATGTACTAATCAGAATACTATTATGTTACTGTATATGTACTAATCAGAATACTATTATGTTACTGTATATATACTATCAGAATACTATTATGTTACTGTATATGTACTAATCAGAATACTATTATGTTACTGTATATATACTAATCAGAATACTATTATGTTACTGTATATGTACTAAATACATATGTAATCAGAATATATTATGTTACTGTATATGTACTAATCAGAATACTATTATGTTACTGTATATGTACTAATCAGAATACTATTATGTTACTGTATATGTACTAATCAGAATACTATTATGTTACTGTATATGTACTAATCAGAATACTATTATGTTACTGTATATGTACTAATCAGAATACTATTATGTTACTGTATATGTACTAATCAGAATACTATTATGTTACTGTATATATACTAATCAGAATACTATTATGTTACTGTATATGTACTAATCAGAATACTATTATGTTACTGTATATATACTAATCAGAATACTATTATGTTACTGTATATGTACTAATCAGAATACTATTATGTTACTGTATATGTACTAATCAGAATACTATTATGTTACTGTATATGTACTAATCAGAATACTATTATGTTACTGTATATGTACTAATCAGAATACTATTATGTTACTGTATATGTAATAATCAGAATACTATTATGTTACTGTATATGTACTAATCAGAATACTATTATGTTACTGTATATGTACTAATCAGAATACTATTATGTTACTGTATATGTACTAATCAGAATACTATTATGTTACTGTATATGTACTAATCAGAATACTATTATGTTACTGTATATGTACTAATCAGAATACTATTATGTTACTGTATATGTACTAATCAGAATACTATTATGTTACTGTATATGTACTAATCAGAATACTATTATGTTACTGTATATGTACTAATCAGAATACTATTATGTTACTGTATATGTACTAATCAGAATACTATTATGTTACTGTATATGTACTAATCAGAATACTATTATGTTACTGTATATGTACTAATCAGAATACTATTATGTTACTGTATATATACTAATCAGAATACTATGATTGATATCGCGCTGTGAGCTGACAGGCAGGTATTGTCCGGGCTAAGGCTGGCTGGTCAGTAGCTAGTTAGCTGGCTAGCTCCTGATGGAGGTTCCAGTCATAAGGAATAAAAATAGCAGATCCGTTCCACATTTAGTTTGTAGATTTAGTTCGTAGATAGAAAGTGAGATTAAAATATATAGGGGGGAAAAATGGCTATTTACACGAGATAAGAGACGGGATAAAACAGCATATGCATAACCATGGTAACAATTGAAAGGCAACAGTTTGGAGATGGGGAAATGAATAGAGTAAAGGTGAGGACACAACAGTTCACCTGACAAAACTTAATGCAAACATTACACTGTTGATTTTGTGCATTTTATATCTACTCTACCTCTCGCAACATTTGTTGATAACGACATCTGAAAATACTCTGGATACAGCCAGTAATATAATAAGAAAATTATTGAAACATTTGGGGTAGGTGCAACATACAACCAAAAAAAGGGTTTGAGTGAGTTCTATCTTGTGTCCCCAAGAGTTCACACACCTCTCCATACTGTGGTTTTGAGTGAGATCTATCTGATGTCCCCAAGAGGCCACACACCTCTCCATACTGTGGGTTTGAGTGAGATCTATCTGATGTCCCCAAGAGGCCACACACCTCTCCATACTGTGGTTTTGAGTGAGTTCTATCTTGTGTCCCCAAGAGTTCACACACCTCTCCATACTGTGGTTTTGAGTGAGTTCTATCTTGTGTCCCCAAGAGTTCACACACCTCTCCATACTGTGGTTTTGAGTGAGTTCTATCTTGTGTCCCCAAGAGTTCACACACCTCTCCATACTGTGGTTTTGAGTGAGTTCTATCTTGTGTCCCCAAGAGTTCACACACCTCTCCATACTGTGGTTTTGAGTGAGATCTATCTGATGTCCCCAAGAGTTCACACACCTCTCCATACTGTGGTTTTGAGTGAGATCTATCTTGTGTCCCCAAGAGTTCACACACCTCTCCATACTGTGGTTTTGAGTGAGATCTATCTGATGTCCCCAAGAGGTCACACACCTCTCCATACTGTGGGTTTGAGTGAGATCTGATGTCCCCAAGAGGTCACACACCTCTCCATACTGTGGGTTTGAGTGAGATCTGATGTCCCCAAGAGGCCACACACCTCTCCATACTGTGGTTTTGAGTGAGATCTGATGTCCCCACAGAGTTTGGTCACAGAACACCAGGGTATAACACCAGGTCATCTGGTAACTGGGAATCATTCTTTCAGAGGGTATAACACCAGGTCAGATCTGTATATCAAATGTCCCCAAAGGATATAACACCAGGTCCACACAGGTCTCCAGGATATAAAAGGTTTGTAACATTCTGACTCATTCTGTTCAGAACAACCCAGGATATAACACCAGGTCATCTGGTAACTGTATATCAAACGTAGACTCATTCTGTTCAGAACAACCCAGGGTTTAACACCAGGTCATCTGGTAACTACATCAAACATAGTGATCATAAATGTTGACACTGTATATGACATGAGTTTTATGATATGAAAATGTGAAGTGCACATTTAGACTCAAGGGCTTTCGGCTGTCTTGTATGACATCAAAACGATATTTATTTTTAAATACTTTGAGTCTTCGTAATTTACAGATTCTCCCTCCCTCAGACAAACATTTTTGCAAAAGTTGCCGAATTAGTGGGAGGGATGGGGCCAACTAGTTGTCGAGTAGTGCTCAAGTTTCCAACAGCTGTCAGTCCAAACCCATAAAACGCTGTGAAGTGGAGAACCAGAGCTCTGACTGCATGTATAGCAGGTTACTGTACAGCTATTGCACTCCAATTTAGGCGTGTCAAAATCTATTGTCAACCAGGTGCCAGAGTGAAATGTTACCACTGGCTTGACACATAAAAAACACAACACAGGCCAGGCCATGTTGTTATGTCATATCCCAGCGATAATGCCTTGATTTACACCTTCAATTGGCTCAACTTGTCATTGGCTCATCTTGTCATTGGCTCAACTTACCCCATTGGAAACATTTTGACAATATTAGCTCACACATGGACGCACTTTCATGCATAGAACCTTAGGTTTATAACCTCATGTTGAGACTGATACACAACAGGGTTCCAGAAGGATTCTTCAGCTGTCCCCATAGGAGAACCCTTTTGGGTTTCAGGTTCTACATAGAACTCAAAAAGGGTTCTTCCTGGAAACAAAAAAAGGTTATTCAAAGGGTTCTACGGGGACAGCCGTTTTAGGTTCTAGATAGCTTATTTTTTCTAAAAGTGTGTATAGGAACCCCAGCTGTAGTATAGAACAATCTTAAAAATGATATGCTTAAGTTTAAATACAAGCATCATGAAACCTAACACAACACATTCATTTGGACATAACTTGCTTACCACTTTTCCCCATGTGGTTTCTTCCTTCCCAGACTCCATAAAATGATGACCTCTTCCTGAAAATATTTGGTCAAATGATTCATTTTGTGTATTGTTTCCCTAGAAACGAGAGCGTCTCAACTTACACCACTCTCCCCTACACCTGGATGAATTGTTCATATTGAGGTTTTCCATTTAATAGTATACACACTTAGGGCTAGATTCAATCCGTAGTGTGTAAGAGCTGAACTATCGGGCGGTTGAAATTTAAAGACAATGTTTCGTCGTTCGAGGAGAACCGTTAACACTGTGAATGTCTCAACAGGATGTTGAAAAACGGACCCAGAGTAGCCAAGGGAGGTGATAGGTGGGAATGAGGAAAACAATACTTGAATGTATTACAGACGCAGGACGTCAGGATACTCGTCTCAAACGGTTGTCCATGGAAGCAACATTCAGGACACGAAAACTCAAACATGACAGATGACAGTGAATATAGAGCTCAGCCTCTCAATAGGGTTCTACTGCAGCGAAGACTGGGCCTCACTGCTAAAACAGTCTGACCAGGGATCACTCATTTTATAGCTCTAAACAGTGGCTAACTCAGAGTCTACCAGATCAGCCAGCTCTAAACAGAAGGTAACAGAAGAGCCAAAATTCAACTGCCTGTACATACAGACTGCCACAAACAATCTGCAATGGAGCACATTATTGTAAAAAAAAAAAAATGGTGCTCGGCTGAGAGAAAAAGAACACATTTATCCCTTTTGCTCCTCAACCCACATCAATTAACCAATGAGAATGAACATTTAATTAGAATAACTTAAGTTGTTAATTAGACCAGGTAACACTATGGAAAGTATGATATAAGATAATTGCAGTCGTTCCTTTAAATTATTATATTTAGTCATACACGCTTTAGTTTAAAACACAGAGCTACATCACTGTAACGGTTGTCGTCGTCGGACGAGGAATCATCGGACCAAAGTGGTAAGTGTTCCTGCTTTTTATTTAAACTTTAACAAAATAACAACGAGCATAAACGAAACAGTCCTGTCAGGTGCAGAAAACACTAAACAGAAAACAACTACCCACAAAACACCGGTGGGAAAAAGCTACCTAAGTATGGTTCCCAATCAGAGACAACGATAGTCAGCTGTCCCTGATTGAGAACCATACCCGGCCAAAACATAGAAATACAAAACATAGAAAAAGGAACATAGAATGCCGACCCCAAATCACACCCTGACCAAACCAAAATAGACATAAAAAGTTCTAAGGTCAGGGCGTGACAATCAAATAAAACATGTTAGTTTAAAAGACAGAGCTACATCAATTTAGTTTAAAAGACAGAGCTACATCAATTTAGTTTAAAAGATAGAGCTACATCAATTTAGTTTAAAAGACAGAGCTACATCAATTTAGTTTAAAAGACAGAGCTACATCAATTTAGTTTAAAAGACAGAGCTACATCAATTTAGTTTAAAAGACAGAGCTACATCAATTTAGTTTAAAAGACAGAGCTACATCAATTTAGTTTAAAAGACAGAGCTACATCAATTTAGTTTAAAAGACAGAGCTACATCAATTTAGTTTAAAAGACAGAGCTACATCAATTTAGTTTAAAAGACAGAGCTACATCAATTAGAACATGATTAGAAGGGAGACTGAACGCATGGGTGAACTACACGCTAATTATCTAACTCGCCACACCTGGCTTAAACCTGAGTAACCAACTCGGTAGCAAACAATTAAGGTCTACACTGGTAGATACTGTAGCTATGCACTGCAATGGACGAGCGCACATTATCCAAACCACACATTAATATGTCTTTAAACATTTTAGATCTTTTAAAATGGTGATGAGGGACAGACGAAAGCTGCCTCCTCACAAATTACGTTAACATTTCAATAGCGTCAATAGGGTGAATCTTCTGCGCTACGGATTGAATCTAGGACTTACTCACTCAACTGTACACTGCGTATAAAGTCCGCCTACACAACACATATCCCTGACAATGACACCACATGTGACCTGCTGATTTATCAGTGCAGCACTCAATAACATACCATTATCTTCCTCTAAACATCTCAGAAACAATTTTTTTCACGTCTTTTTAATAGTTAATAGTATTTTTAAATCTTCACTGTATGTCTAATAAATCACAGTGTGTGTTTATTTAACTAAAATAATTCCGTTTTTTATTATTTATTTCCCCGAGCCTCCTTTTCCATTGAAATGCTTTGCTAAAATAATCCATCCACCTGACAGGTGTGGCATATAAAGAAGCTGATTAAACAGCATGATCATTACACAGGTGCACCTTGTGCTGGGGACAATAAAAGGCCACTCTAAAATGTGCGGTTTTGTCACACAACACAATGCCACAGATGTCTTAAGTTTTGAGGGAGTATACAATTGGCATGCCGACTGCAGGAATGTCCACCAGAGCTGTTGCCAGACAATTTAACGTTAATTACTTTACAATAAACCGCCTCCAACGTTGTTTTAGAGAATTTGACAGTACGTCCAACTGGCCTCACAACTACAGAGTATGCTTTCATTTGCAGGAAAGTCAAGACAGCTGTGATAGAAACAGGAAGTCGGAGTAATTTGATAAATGCCGTCTGAAAAAATTTGTTTGTTCGACATGGTGGTATCCTTTTGTGTCAGTAAAATGAATTAAGCAGGAAATGCCTTTATGCGCAAGTATTTACTACACTACAGATGAAATAAATTGTGATGAACTTCACAGGGTGGTGAAAATGCACTGTGATGAGCTTGATGCTGCTTTCCAATAAATATCCAGGTTCTTTTTCTGGTGACATGATGATCGATGCTTGACAAATACAAATATTCTGGCTCTTATCCATAATAATAATCTAATCATTTAGGCTAGACTAGCCTACCTGCACAGTATCTGGGGACTATTGGCTAGAGCGCAGGTGGCAATACTAGAGTGGGCAAATTTGTTATTTAGAGGTGAAAATGCCACTGAAACACATTGAACGTTCGGTTTTTATTCGGCACATGAAAACTTAGGCGAAAGAAGGTACATTTTGAGTGCACTACATCATCAGGCACTGATTTGTATCTGCAATAAGCGGACTTCAGGAAACAACAGAGGGAGCACCCCCCCACATCGAAGGGACAGCAGTGGAGAAGGTGAAAAGTTTTAAGTTCCTCTGCGTTTCCACATCACAGACAAACTGAAAGGGTCCACCCACACAGACAGCGTTGTGAAGAAGGTGCAACAGCGCCTCTTCAACCTCAGGAGGCTGAAGAAATGTGTATTGTCACCCAACACCCTGACAAACATTTACAGATGCACAATCGAGAGCATCCTGTCGGGCTGTATCACAGCCTGGTACGGCAACTGCACCACCCCTCAACCGCAGGGCTCTCCAGAGGGTAGTGAGGTCTGCCCAACACATCACCGGGGGCAAACTACCTGCCCACCATGACACCTACACCACCCGATGTCACAGGAAGGCCAAAAAGATCATCAAGGACAACAACCACCTGAGCCACTGCCTGTTCATCCCGCTATCATCCAGAAGGCGAGGTCAGTACAGGTGCATCAAAGCTGGGACCGAGAGACTAAAAAACTGTTTCTATCTCAAGGCCATCAGACTGTTAAACAGCATCACTAACTCAGAGAGGCTGCTGCCTACATTGAGACCCAATCACTGACAACTTTAATAAATGGTTCACCAGTCACTTTAAATAATGCCACTTTAATAATGTTTACATATCTTACATTACTCATATCACATGGTATTTTATACAATATATTGTACCTTGCCTATGCTGCTCAGTCATCGCTCATCAATTATTTATATGTACATATTCTCATTCACCCCTTTAGATTTGGGTGTATAAGGTAGTTGTTGGGGAATTGTTAGATTACTTGTTAGATATTATTTCACAGAACTGGAGGCAAAAGTATTTCACAAGACTCACATCTGCTAACCATGTGTATGTGATCAATAACATTTGATTTGAGGTTGGCATCACATAGGTCATAGTGGTTGTTAATGTACTAAAACAGTGATAGATGCCTCATCTGTTATTCCTCTCACTCACTCCCTCTCTTCTCCCCATCCATCTCTCTCCTTCCATCTTCTACCCTCCCTCTCTCTGTCTGTCTCTATATATAGTATCACTCTCCTCATCTCTATCTTACTATCTGACTCTATATATGTTATCTCTCTCCTCCTCATCCGTCTCTGTCTCTATATATGATATCACTCTCCTCATCTCTATCTTACTATCTATCTCTATATATGTTATCTCTCTCCTCATCTCTATCTTACTATCTGTCTCTATATATAGTAGCTCTCTCCTCATCGCCCCTATCTCTCTATCTGTCTCTATATATGTTATCTCTCTCCTCCTCATCCGTCTGTCTCTATATATGATATCACTCTCCTCATCTCTATCTTACTATCTGTCTCTATATATGTTATCTCTCTCCTCCTCATCCGTCTGTCTCTATATATGATATCACTCTCCTCATCTCTATCTTACTATCTATCTCTATATATGTTATCTCTCTCCTCATCTCTATCTTACTATCTGTCTCTATATATAGTAGCTCTCTCCTCATCGCCCCTATCTCTCTATCTGTCTCTATATATGTTATCTCTCTCCTCCTCATCCGTCTGTCTCTATATATGATATCACTCTCCTCATCTCTATCTTACTATCTGTCTCTATATATGTTATCTCGCTCCTCCTCATCCATCTCTGTCTCTATATATGATATCACTCTCCTCATCTCTATCTTACTATCTGTCTCTATATATGGTATCTCTCTCCTCCTCATCCGTCTCTGTCTCTATATATGGTATCTCTCTCCTCCTCATCCGTCTCTGTCTCTATATATGGTATCTCTCTCCTCCTCATCCGTCTCTGTCTCTATATATGATATCACTCTCCTCATCTCTATCTTACTATCTGTCTCTATATATGTTATCTCTCTCCTTCTCATCACTCTCTCTCTGTTTATTGCATTCTTGGGCCATGAGCGAGCCATCATCTAGGTGGCAGTCAGTGGTGTGTAAATATCAAGCAGCACTCTCCCCCTCACAGACACACACAAACACAAAACACACACACTTACACAAACACACACACTTACCCAAACACACACTCCCCCAAGCTTTTCCCGAGACGATCAGCGCAGCATAAGCTGAGGGGTGAACTCCTGCGAAAACACTCAGCACATCTCCATGAAAAATGAGCAGGATATAAACACTGCCATATTCTCAGTGACACGTTGTAGTTTTACCCCCGTTGGTACTGCTTTTATGCTGTCATGGCAGGAAGGATAATGGTACTGCTTTTATGCTGTCATGGCAGGAAGGTTGATAATACTATACAGTGTTGTGCTGTACGGAACTGTCACGATGGTGAACAGAGATCTGTGTAGGTTGATACGGGTACATTACTGTGATTCAACACCCACACAAGAGCATGGAAGTACACACACACACACACACACACACACGTCGTCAGCGGTGTCAGCGGTGTTGGCAGGGGGCTGTGGCAGATAAAATCATCTCTCTGCCTTTGGGGGAGTGGAGAGTGCATCACCCTGACAGTCTCTCATGTGGTGGGCCAGTCACTTGAACTCTGATGAGTGAGAGCGAGAGAGCGAGAGAGAGAGAGAGAGAGAGAGGTACGATGCCCATGCCCGATGGAAATAACTTGTGAGATAGTAATTTGTGCTTGCCAAATTGTAAGCCTATTAAAATAAGGATTGGAAGTGTACTGTATAAGTACACATTCATTATAAGTAAGAGTCCCTCAAGATACTCTTCATTTTAACTAGGTAAACCCTGTAACACCTAATAATGACATTGTATTTATGCAGATACTACACCAACTCTGTGGTGTACTAGTGGGTTTATCTTCTCAATTGGATGGCAAGGAAGTTCAAGGTTGTCATAATGGGTAACGTATATATTAAACATATCATTATTATTGTCTATGGGTGGGATGTGGGGGTGAAACCCCTCTCCCATCTCCTCTGTCTCTGGGTGGGATGTGGGGGTGAAACCCCTCTCCCATCTCCTCTGTCTATGGGTGGGATGTGGGGGTGAAACCCCTCTCCCATCTCCTCTGTCTATGGGTGGGATGTGGGGGTGAAACCCCTCTCCCATCTCCTCTGTCTATGGGTGGGATGTGGGGGTGAAACCCCTCTCCCATCTCCTCTGTCTATGGGTGGGATGTGGGGGTGAAACCCCTCTCCCATCTCCTCTGTCTATGGGTGGGATGTGGGGTTGAAACCCCTCTCCCATCTCCTCTGTCTATGGGTGGGATGTGGGGGTGAAACCCCTCTCCCATCTCTTCTGTCTATGGGTGGGATGTGGGGTGAAACCCCTCTCCCATCCCTCTCCCATCTCTTCTGTCTCTGGGTGGGATGTGGGGGTGAAACCCTCTCCCATCTCTTCTGTCTCTGGGTGGGATGTGAAACCCTCTCCCATCTCCTCTGGGGTGAAACCCTCTCCCATCTCTTCTGTCTATGGGTGGGATGTGGGGGTGAAACCCCTCTCCCATCTCTTCTGTCTCTGGGTGGGATGTGGGGGTGAAACCCCTCTCCCATCTCCTCTGTCTATGGGTGGGATGTGGGGGTGAAACCCCTCTCCCATCTCCTCTGTCTATGGGTGGGATGTGGGGGTGAAACCCCTCTCCCATCTCCTCTGTCTATGGGTGGGATGTGGGGGTGAAACCCCTCTCCCATCTCCTCTGTCTATGGGTGGGATGTGGGGGTGAAACCCCTCTCCCATCTCTTCTGTCTCTGGGTGGGATGTGGGGGTGAAACCACTCTTCCATTTCACTTCAGATTCTATTAGGGTGAGGCCGGGTGCGACAGACTGTTCTAGTGCCCTCGCCAATTCGTTGATATACTGTATATGTTGAAGAGGGTGGGTCTGAAGCTGCATCCCTGTCTCACCCCACAGCCCTGTGGGACGAAATGTGTGTGTTTTATGCCAATGTTAACCGCACACTTGTTGTTTGTGTTCTGCCTTCTTATTATTCGAACATGCTGATCATTTATGAACATTTGAACATCTTGGCCATGTTCTGTTATAATCTCCACCCGGCACAGCCAGAAGAGGACTGGCCACCCCACATATGCTCTCTCTAATTCTCTCTTTTTTTCTCTCTCTCGGAGGACCTGAGCCCTAGGACCATGCCCCAGGACTACCTGACATGATGACACCTTGCTGTCCCCAGTCCATCTGACCGTGTTGCTGCTCCAGTTTCAACTGTTCTGCCTTATTATTATACGACCATGCTGGTCATTTATGAACATTTGAACATCTTGGCCATGTTCTGTTATAATCTCCACCCGGCACAGCCAGAAGAGGACTGGCCACCCCACATAGCCTGGTTCCTCTCTAGGTTTCTTCCTAGGTTTTGGCCTTTCTAGGGAGTTTTTCCTAGCAACCGTGCTTCTACACCTGCATTGCTTGCTGTTTGGGGTTTTAGGCTGGGTTTCTGTACAGCACTTTGAGATATTAGCTGATGTACGAAGGGCTATATAAATAAATGTGATTTGATTTGTGTACATGGATTTTATAATTGTCACGTATACTCCCTCTCCGGCATCAGGCTGCTGATTGTCCCGCACACCTGTTACCATTGTCTCGCGCACCTGCGCCTCATGACACTCACCTGGACTCCATCACCTCCTTGATTATCTTCCCTATATCTGTCACTCCCCTTGGTTCTTTCCTCAGGTGTTATTGACTCTCCTCGGTGCGTTGTTTGTTTCGTATTCAATGTTTCTTTTATTTATTAAAACACTCACTCCCTGAACGTTTTTCCCGACTCTCAGCGCACTCGTTACAATAATGTTGTATGTTTTTCCTCCAACACCCCTTTCCATCAATTTGTATAGCAGGCCCTCATGCCAAATTGAGTCAAAAGGCATTTTTGAAATCAACAAATCATGAGAAGACTTTGATGTGGTGAATTAGGGTGTGCAGGGTGAATACGTGGTCTTTCGTACGATATTTTGGTAAAAAGCCAATTTGCCATTTGCTCAGTACATCAATTTCACTGAGGAAATGTACGAGTCTGCTGTTAATGATAATGCAGAGGATTTTCCCAAGGTTACTGTTCACGCATATCCCACGGTAGTTATTGGGGTCAAATTTGTCTCCACTTTTGTGGATTGGGGTGATCAGTCCTTGGTTCCAAATTTTGGGGAAGATGCCAGAGCTAAGGATGATGTTAAAGAGTTTTAGTATAGCCAATTGCATTTTGTTGTCTGTATATTTGATCATTTCATTAAGGATACCATCAACAACACATGCCGTTTTGGGTTGGAGGGTTTTTATCTTGTCCTGTAGTTCGTTCAAGATAATTGTAGAATCCAGTGTGTTCTGGTCGTCTTTAATATTTGATTCTAAGATCTGTATTTGATAATGTATATGTTTTTGCTGTTTGTTCTTTGTTATAGAGCCAAAGCGATTGGAGAAGTGGTTTAACCATACATCTCCTTTTTGGATAGATAATTCTTTGTGTTTCGTTTTTTTCAATTTTCCCAAAAGTGTTTAGAGTCAATGGATTACATTGAGTCTTCAATTACATTGAGCTGATGTCTGAGGGGCTGTTCCTTTCTCTGTAATGTATGTCTGTATTGTTTTAGTGATTCACCATAGTGAAGACGTAGGCTCAGGTTTTCTGAGTCTCTCTGTTTTTGGTTGGACAGGTTTCTCAATTTCTTTCTTAGGTTTTTGTATTCTTCATCAAACCATTTGTCATTGTTATTCATTTTCTTTGGTTTTCTATTTGAAATTTAAACATTTGATAGGGAAGCTGAGAGGTCAAATATACTGTTTAGTCTTTCTACTGCCAAGTTTACACCTTCACTATTGCAGTGGAACGTTTTGTCCAGGAAGTTGTCTAAAAGGGATTTGTTTTTGCCTAATTGTTTTTTGGTAGGTTTCTACACTACATTCCTTCCATCTACAGCATTTCTTAATGTTACTCAGTTCCTTTGGCTTTGATGCCTCATGACTGAGTATTGCTCTGTTCAAGTAGAGTGTGATTTTGCTGTGATCTGATAGGATGTTCACAGTCAGTCCACTGACTCCCCTAAGAGACTCTGGGTTGAGGTCAGTGATAAAGTAGTCTACAGTACTACTGCCAAGAGATGAGCTATAGGTGTACATACCATAGGAGTCCCCTTGATACCTACCATTGACTATGTACATACCCAGCATGCAACAGAGCTGCAGGAGTTGTGACCCGTTTTGGTCGGTTGAAACATGTAAAATGTTCCTGTTTTGATTAATTTAATAGAGTGAGTGCGTGAAACCCCTCTATACCAAATTAGCAAACCCCCTGAGTCCCTTCCCTGTTTCACACCTGGTAGTTTGGTAGATGGGACTATCAGCTCTCTGTAACCTAGAGGGCAATCAGTGGAACCCACTGCATTGATGTTTCTTGTAGGATGACAATGTCTATATTTCTGATTTATTTGATGACGTCTAGGTTCCTGCTCTATAGGTCAAAGTCAGATGACCTCTCTTCTGTCTATGGGTGGGATGGGGTGAAACCCCTCTCTCATCTCCCCGGTCTATGGGTGGGATGGGGTGAAACCCCTCTCCCATCTCCCTGGTCTATGGGTGGGATGGGGTGAAACCCCTCTCTCATCTCCCTGGTCTGTGACTAGGATGGGAGGGTGAAACCTAGACAGGGACCAGTCTTATCAAAATTAGATAATAGTATTTATTCTCGGAGCGCGCTCCCATAGAACCACGAACAACAGTTAATATACAAAATATGACGTCATTGGTTGTAGAATGAATCTCCTCCTCTCAACCAAGACAAAGCAGGTTCAAAAGTTTATTCCAACCCTCTAGCGCCCACTCCTGACACACACTATATCAAGATTAACTTCTGAAGTCTCACCATTATCTATCACTATTTAGCAGACAGTTCCAGAGAACGGAAAACCTGGAGAGGCTCTCGCTGTCTTATCTAAACGTCACAGAGTTACAGCTGAGTGGGTTCAGACACAGGTTAACAATCCTTTTTGCTTACTTAAAACCCACAACCCATTCCTCCCCAACCTAGTTGGAATGGTGTTCATTATGTTTAATACTCCTTGTTCATGCTACATAATCCCTTCCTTATGAACTAACAGTATTAATCAGATATTATAAAACAGGGTAGAGTTTAATTAGTTATAGTTCTATTTAAATGTAGATATTGTTTAGTCATTATTCATCAAATTCCTATCAGAAACTCCTCTCTCATCTCCCTGGTCTGTGACTGGGATGGGAGGGTGAAACCCCTCTCTCATCTCCCTGGTCTGTGACTGGGATGGGAGGGGGAAACCCCTCTCTCATCTCCCTGGTCTGTGACTGGGATGGGAGGGTGAAACCCCTCTCTCATCTCCCTGGTCTGTGACTGGGATGGGGGGTGAAACCCCTCTCTCATCTCCCTGGTCTGTGACTGGGATGGGGGGTGAAACCCCTCTCTCATCTCCCTGGTCTGTGACTGGGATGGGAGGGTGAAACCCCTCTCTCATCTCCCTGGTCTGTGACTAAGATGGGGGTGAAACCCCTCTCTCATCTCCCTGGTCTGTGACTAAGATGGGGGTGAAACCCGTCTCTCATCTCCCTGGTCTGTGACTAAGATGGGGGTGGTGAAACCCCTCTCTCATCTCCCTGGTCTGTGACTAAGATGGGGGGGGTGAAACCCCTCTCTCATCTCCCTGGTCTGTGACTAAGATGGGGGAGAAACCCCTCTCTCATCTCCCTGGTCTGTGACTAAGATGGGGGGGGGGTGAATGAATAGCATTACACTAACGCTATATTGTGACACACAACTGAATATATCTCCATAGAATGACCATCTCTTCTGTTTTCTAAATGATCTGTTCTCTCTTCCCTCTGTCATTGGCCTGCTAACAGCATATTCCTTTGTTTAGTCATTTACCTCCTCAGATGCACAACAATTAGCCAAATGGAAGTCTGGAACAGGCACTCCAGTGGTTGAGATTCAAATCTACTGTACGTGAAAATAACCTCTCCTTGAAAAACAAGAGCCTTTCCAACAATAAAGACGACATAATGAATCCTACTTTGGCTGAAGCTAATTTAAAAACAGGAAACATTTAAGCAGCTATCAGAGAGAAGAAGAAAGACAGACACTGTGATGATATATATATATATTTTTTAAAGCAATATGCACATGTTTATTGTGTGATATTTACATATCTACAGTATGACACAGCACTACGCTGTGATGATGCACGCTGACACAGATTGCACCGCTATGGGTTAGTTAGGCCACAGTGGCAGGTTACCATGGTGTTTAGACTCTAGACCAAAGGGGTGGGTAACCCTGCTCTTGGAGGGCTGCAGGCACTTCATGTTTACGACTTAACCAACCTGGAAGACCAGATGTGTTGAATATAGGCAATCACTTGAACTGATCCATTAACTAAGTGTCACGGTGTGGTGCCGAGTCGGGACAAAATGCTGCAGCACCTACAACACCCCAGGAAAATGGTTCCCTACCCTCGACCATGTCAAGTATAGCTACAGTATAATATACATCTTTTGGCTTCATGAAGGATGGTAGAACAATGTGAACAATGCAACATTCAGAGTACCATGACTGAGAGACACGGGAACAGACAGCAGACAGTTCTTTTGTTGATCGAGGACTCTCTAGTCCCGTTTATACCTGGCGCTAGCATACGTCCTTTTTGTCCTGATCTTGTCCTCATTCTAATTGAGCACAGAGAGATAGAGACAGAGAGAGGGACAGAGAGAGAGAGACAGAAAGAGAGACAGAGATAGAAAGAGAAAGAGAGAGAGACAGAGAGAGGGACAGAGAGATAGAGACAGAGAGAGGGACAGAGAGATAGAGACAGAGACAGAGATAGAAAGAGAAAGAGAGAGACGGAGAAATATGGATGTAGTGGGTGTTCTTGGTTAGGAGAGATAGTGTAAAGATCAGATCACTGATAACCTTTTGGCTTTATTATGTTCTCTCTGTGTAGAGGATATAGGATACAGAGACACACAGGGGAGGAAGAAGCCCTGCTAGTGTAAACCTCTTACTGTCAACAGGGAGAGTAGATCCCTAGATCCCGTGCATAGAGAGACTATTCCTATCTCTCTGAGGGTAAGTAGATCCCTAGATCCCATGCATAGAAAGACTGTTCTTATCTCTCTGAGGGACAGTAGATCCCTAGATCCCATGCATAGAAATACTGTTCCCATCTCTCTGAGAGACAGTAGATCCCTAGATCCCATGCATAGAAATACTGTTCCTATCTCTCTGAGGGTAAGTAGATCCCTAGATCCCATGCATAGAAATACTGTTCCTATCTCTCTGAGGGACAGAGGATCCCTAGATCCCATGCATAGAAATACTGTTCCTATCTCTCTGAGGGACAGTAGATCCCTAGATCCCATGCATAGAAATACTGTTCCTATCTCTCTGAGGGACAGTAGATCCCTAGATCCCATGCATAGAAAGACTGTTCCTATCTCTCTGAGGGTAAGTAGATCCCTAGATCCCATGCATAGAAAGACTGTTCCTATCTCTCTGAGGGTAAGTAGATCCCTAGATCCCATGCATAGAAAGACTGTTCCTATCTCTCTGAGGGACAGTAGATCCCTAGATCCCATGCATAGAAAGACTGTTCCTATCTCTCTGAGGGTAAGTAGATCCCTAGATCCCATGCATAGAAATACTGTTCCTATCTCTCTGAGGGACAGTAGATCCCTAGATCCCATGCATAGAAAGACTGTTCCTATCTCTCTGAGGGACAGTAGATCCCTAGATCCCATGCATAGAAAGACTGTTCCTATCTCTCTGAGGGTAAGTAGATCCCTAGATCCCATGCATAGAAAGCCTGGTTGCAACCTGAAAGGTTATCACTGTTGTGTCTATGGTGCCTAAAGCATCTCCTGATGTATTTGAACATCCCCAGCCCACACTGTTATAGGAAGAGACAATAGATAGAACATGAGGAAAGAGGTGGAGGAGAGACAGGCAGAGAAAGAGGTGGAGGAGAGACAGGCAGAGAAAGAGGTGGAGGAGAGACAGGCAGAGAACGAGGTGGAGGAGAGACAGGCAGAGAAAGAGGTGGAGGAGAGACAGGCAGAGAACGAGGTGGAGGAGAGACAGGCAGAGAAAGAGGTGGAGGAGAGACAGGCAGAGAAAGAGGTGGAGGAGAGACAGGCAGAGAAAGAGGAGGAGGAGAGACAGGCAGAGAAAGAGGTGGAGGAGAGACAGGCAGAGAACGAGGTGGAGGAGAGACAGGCAGAGAAAGAGGTGGAGGAGAGACAGGCAGAGAAAGAGGTGGAGGAGAGACAGGCAGAGAACGAGGTGGAGGAGAGACAGGCAGAGAAAGAGGTGGAGGAGAGACAGGCAGAGAAAGAGGAGGAGGAGAGACAGGCAGAGAAAGAGGTGGAGGAGAGACAGGCAGAGAACGAGGTGGAGGAGAGACAGGCAGAGAAAGAGGTGGAGGAGAGACAGGCAGAGAAAGAGGAGGAGGAGAGACAGGCAGAGAATGAGGTGGAGGAGAGACAGGCAGAGAAAGAGGAGGAGGAGAGACAGGCAGAGAAAGAGGAGGAGGAGAGACAGGCAGAGAAAGAGGAGGAGGAGAGACAGGCAGAGAAAGAGGAGGAGGAGAGACAGGCAGAGAAAGAGGAGGAGGAGAGACAGGCAGAGAAAGAGGAGGAGGAGAGACAGGCAGAGAACGAGGTGGGGGAGAGACAGGCAGAGAAAGAGGAGGAGGAGAGACAGGCAGAGAAAGAAGAGGAGGAGAGACAGGCAGAGAAAGAGGAGGAGGAGAGACAGGCAGAGAACGAGGTGGGGGAGAGACAGGCAGAGAACGAGGTGGGGGAGAGACAGGCAGAGAACGAGGTGGGGGAGAGACAGGCAGAGAACGAGGTGGGGGAGAGACAGGCAGAGAACGAGGAGGAGGAGAGACAGGCAGAGAACGATGTGGGGGAGAGACAGGCAGAGAAAGAGGTGGGGGAGAGACAGGCAGAGAACGAGGTGGGGGAGAGACAGGCAGAGAAAGAGGTGGGGGAGAGACAGGCAGAGAACGAGGAGGAGGAGAGACAGGCAGAGAACGAGGTGGGGGAGAGACAGGCAGAGAAAGAGGAGGAGGAGAGACAGGCAGAGAACGAGGTGGGGGAGAGACAGGCAGAGAACGAGGTGGGGAGAGACAGGCAGAGAAAGAGGAGGAGGAGAGACAGGCAGAGAAAGAGGAGGAGGAGAGACAGGCAGAGAAAGAGGTGGGGGAGAGACAGGCAGAGAACGAGGTGGAGGAGAGACAGGCAGAGAAAGAGGTGGGGGAGAGACAGGCAGAGAATGAGGTGGGGAGAGACAGGCAGAGAAAGAGGAGGAGGAGAGACAGGCAGAGAACGAGGTGGGGGAGAGACAGGCAGAGAACGAGGTGGGGAGAGACAGGCAGAGAAAGAGGAGGAGGAGAGACAGGCAGAGAACGAGGTGGGGGAGAGACAGGCAGAGAACGAGGTGGGGGAGAGACAGGCAGAGAAAGAGGAGGAGGAGAGACAGGCAGAGAACGAGGTGGGGGAGAGACAGGCAGAGAACGAGGTGGGGAGAGACAGGCAGAGAAAGAGGAGGAGGAGAGACAGGCAGAGAAAGAGGTGGAGGAGAGACAGGCAGAGAAAGAGGTGGAGGAGAGACAGGCAGAGAAAGAGGTGGAGGAGAGACAGGCAGAGAAAGAGGTGGAGGAGAGACAGGCAGAGAAAGAGGTGGAGGAGAGACAGGCAGAGAAAGAGGTGGAGGAGAGACAGGCAGAGAAAGAGGTGGAGGAGAAACAGGCAGAGAAAGAGGTGGAGGAGAGACAGGCAGAGAAAGAGGTGGGGGAGAGACAGGCAGAGAAAGAGGAGGAGGAGAGACAGGCAGAGAAAGAGGTGGAGGAGAGACAGGCAGAGAAAGAGGTGGAGGAGAGACAGGCAGAGAAAGAGGTGGAGGAGAGACAGGCAGAGAAAGAGGTGGAGGAGAAACAGGCAGAGAAAGAGGTGGAGGAGAGACAGGCAGAGAAAGAGGTGGGGGAGAGACAGGCAGAGAAAGAGGAGGAGGAGAGACAGGCAGAGAAAGAGGTGGAGGAGAGACAGGCAGAGAAAGAGGTGGAGGAGAGACAGGCAGAGAAAGAGGTGGAGGAGAGACAGGCAGAGAAAGAGGTGGAGGAGAAACAGGCAGAGAAAGAGGTGGAGGAGAGACAGGCAGAGAACGAGGTGGGGGAGAGACAGGCAGAGAAAGAGGAGGAGGAGAGACAGGCAGAGAAAGAGGTGGAGGAGAGACAGGCAGAGAAAGAGGTGGAGGAGAGACAGGCAGAGAAAGAGGTGGAGGAGAGACAGGCAGAGAAAGAGGTGGAGGAGAAACAGGCAGAGAAAGAGGTGGAGGAGAGACAGGCAGAGAAAGAGGAGGAGGAGAGACAGGCAGAGAAAGAGGTGGAGGAGAGACAGGCAGAGAAAGAGGTGGAGGAGAGACAGGCAGAGAAAGAGGAGGAGGAGAGACAGACAGAGAAAGAGGTGGAGGAGAGACAGGCAGAGAAAGAGGTGGAGGAGAGAGATGTGCTAATGCTGCTGCTATCTGGTGGTGGCTAACCTGCACTGCAGGTAAAACACAATAGAGTAGGGGTGGGTGGATGGATGGGGACATTTCACAATGAAACCCGTACACACACACCATTATATTCTATGAGTATAATTCTAAAATAAACATATATAATAGAACACATATCTTCTTTTACACATTTCATCATATCAAGACATAATCCAGATGACTTTACACATCAACAAAAAAAAAACATTAGTAATGCTGGAATATGAGCTGCCTAATAAAAGCCTGATAATGCCATTGGGGTGGGAAACCGTTCAGATCAGCACAGAGGATAACGCTTTAAAGTCTCTCACTCCAATGATTCCTTGTTACAGTCCAAACCCTACTTTCCCTTGAGACGTACAGTGTAGTAAAAAAACAAACAAAAAAAAGAAGCATTTCCCAGCATTCCAAGGACCAGAGTCACATCATAATGGTAATGCATTTTGTGTCACAATGACCAGCATCAACACACAGAAGAACCACAGGAAGACAGCAGGAGTGCACGCAGGAGTGCACGCAGGAGTGCACGCAGGAGTGCACGCAGGAGTGCACGCAGGAGTGCACGCAGGAGTGCACGCAGGAGTGCACGCAGGAGTGCACGCAGGAGTGCTCACCACAGCAAAACGTTATGCAGCTGAAGAAAGCGAAAGGTCGTCCCATCCTGTTTCAGTTCAGATTGTTTTTCCGTTTAGTGCCTAATGAATATGACCCACGGGACAGGGGATACCTCTTCATTATAGTTATATACCCTGATAATTTAATATGTTTTGTTCCCCAATATAATATTTAGAATAATATATACATCACGTATGTACTTTGTAATCATGTCATATTATATTATGGAGCATCTATGGATATGGCTGTGCCGTGTGTGTGTGTGTGTGTGTGTGTGTGTGTGTGTGTGTGTGTGTGTGTGTGTGTGTGTGTGTGTGTGTGTGTGTGTGTGTGTGTGTGTGTGTGTGTGTGTGTGTGTGTGTGTGTGTGTGTCTTGCCAGCCGCTCTCCTCCCAGTGGTAAACCACCTCCCAGACGTCACCACTTCAACAACCACCGTACAGAACTTTCATCAACACGTTGAGAAGTTGATACACCTGTCAGTCAAGGTCTGGGGGATTCAGACACGGCAAAGCAGGTCCTTGTGACAGTGCATTCTCCTGACATTACTCCCATTCTCCTGACATTACTCCCATTCTCCTGACATTACTCCCATTCTCCTAACATTACTCCCATTCTCCTAACATTAATCCCATTCTCCTAACATTAATCCCATTCTCCTGACATTACTCCCATTCTCCTAACATTACTCCCATTCTCCTAACATTAATCCCATTCTCCTGACATTAATCCCATTCTCCTAACATTAATCCCATTCTCCTGACATTAATCCCATTCTCCTAACGTTAATCCCATTCTCCTGACATTAATCCCATTCTCCTGACATTACTCCCATTCTCCTAACATTAATCCCATTCTCCTAACATTAATCCCATTCTCCTGACATTAATCCCATTCTCCTAACATTAATCCCATTCTCCTGACATTAATCCCATTCTCCTAACATTAATCCCATTCTCCTGACATTAATCCCATTCTCCTAACATTAATCCCATTCTCCTGACATTAATCCCATTCTCCTAACATTAATCCCATTCTCCTAACATTAATCCCATTCTCCTAACATTAATCCCATTCTCCTGACATTACATTAATCCCATTCATTCTTCTGACATTAATCCCATTCTCCTAACATTAATCCCATTCTCCTAACATTAATCCCATTCTCCTAACATTAATCCCATTCTCCTAACATTAATCCCATTCTCCTGACATTAATCCCATTCTCCTAACATTAATCCCATTCTCCTAACATTAATCCCATTCTCCTGACATTAATCCCATTCTTCTGACATTAATCCCATTCTACTAACATTAATCCCATTCTTCTGACGTTAATCCCATTCTCCTGACATTAATCCCATTCTCCTAACATTAATCCCATTCTCCTAACATTAATCCCATTCTTCTGAAATTAATCCCATTCTTCTGACATTAATCCCATTCTCCTAACATTAATCCCATTCTCCTGACATTAATCCCATTCTCCTAACATTAATCCCATTCTCCTAACATTAATCCTATTCTCCTGACATTAATCCCATTCTCCTAACATTAATCCTATTCTCCTGACATTAATCCCATTCTCCTAACATTAATCCCATTCTTCTGACATTAATCCCATTCTCCTAACATTAATCCCATTCTCCTAACATTAATCCCATTCTCTCCTATTCTCTGACTAACATTAATCCCATTCTCTAACATTAATCCCATTCTTCTGACATTAATCCCATTCTCCTAACATTAATCCCATTCTCCTAACATTAATCCTATTCTCCTGACATTAATACCATTCTCCTGACATTAATCCCATTCTCCTGACATTAATCCCATTCTCCTGACATTAATCCCATTCTCCTGACATTAATCCCATTCTCCTAACATTAATCCCATTCTCCTAACATTAATCCCATTCTCCTGACATTAATCCCATTCTTCTGACATTAATCCCATTCTACTAACATTAATCCCATTCTCCTAAAATTAATCCCATTCTCTAAAATTAATCCCATTCTCTAAAAATTAATCCCATTCTTCTAACATTAATCCCATTCTTCTGACATTAATCCCATTCTTCTAACATTAATCCCATTCTCCTAACATTAATCCCATTCTCCTAACATTAATCCCATTCTCTGACTGACATTAATCCCATTCTCTAACATTAACATTAATTCCCATTCATTCTCTAACATTAATCCCATTCTCCTGACATTAATCCCATTCTCCTAACATTAATCCCATTCTCTGACATTAATCCCATTCTCCTAACATTAATCCCCTAACATTAATCCCATTCTCCTAACATTAATCCCATTCTCCTAACATTAATCCCATTCTCTAACATTAATCCCATTCTTCTGACATTAATCCCATTCTACTAACATTAATCCCATTCTCCTAACATTAATCCCATTCTCCTAAACATTAATCCCATTCTCTAACATTAATCCCATTCTTCTGACATTAATCCCATTCTCCTAACATTAATCCCATTCTTCTGACATTAATCCCATTCTCCGGACATTAATCCCATTCTCTAACTAACATTAATCCCATTCTCCTAACATTAATCCCATTCTTCTGACATTAATCCCATTCTTCTGACATTAATCCCATTCTCTAACATTAATCCCATTCTCCTAACATTAATCCCATTCTCCTAACATTAATCCCATTCTCCTAACATTAATCCTATTCTCCTGACATTAATCCCATTCTCTGACATTAATCCCATTCTTCTGACATTAATCCCATTCTCCTAACATTAATCCCATTCCCATCCCATTCTCTGACATTAATCCCATTCTCCTAACATTAATCCCATTCTCCTAACATTAATCCCATTCTCCTAACATTAATCCTATTCTCCTAACATTAATCCTATTCTCCTAACATTAATCCCATTCTCCTAACATTAATCCCATTCTCCTGACATTAATCCCATTCTCCTAACATTAATCCCATTCTCCTAACATTAATCCCATTCTTCTGACATTAATCCCATTCTTCTGACATTAATCCCATTCTCCTAACATTAATCCCATTCTCCTGACATGAATCCCATTCTCCTAACATTAATACCATTCTCCTGACATTAATCCCATTCTCCTGACATTAATCCCATTCTCCTAACATTAATCCCATTCTCCTGACATTAATCCCATTCTCCTAACATTAATCCCATTCTCTTAACATTAATCCCATTCTCCTGACATTAATCCCATTCTTCTGACATTAATCCCATTCTACTAACATTAATCCCATTCTTGTAAAATTAATCACATTCTCCTAAAATTAATCCCATTCTCCTAACATTAATCCCATTCTTCTGACATTAATCCCATTCTCCTAACATTAATCCCATTCTTCTGACATTAATCCCATTCTCCTGACATTAATCCCATTCTCCTAACATTAATCCCATTCTCCTAACATTAATCCCATTCTTCTGACATTAATCCCATTCTTCTGACATTAATCCCATTCTCTAACATTAATCCCATTCTCTGACATTAATCCCATTCTCCTAACATTAATCCCATTCTCCTGACATTAATCCCATTCTCCTAACATTAATCCCATTCTCCTAACATTAATCCCATTCTCTAACATTAATCCCATTCTCCTGACATTAATCCCATTCTCCTAACATTAATCCCATTCTCTAACATTAATCCCATTCTCCTAACATTAATCCCATTCTCCTAACATTAATCCATTCTCCTAACATTAATCCCATTCTCTAACATTAATCCCATTCTCCTAACATTAATCCCATTCTCCTAACATTAATCCCATTCTCTAACATTAATCCCATTCTTCTGACATTAATCCCATTCCTGACATTTCCATTCTCTGACATTAATCCCATTCTCTAACATTAATCCCATTCTCCTGACATGAATCCCATTCTCCTAACATTAATCCCATTCTCCTGACATTAATCCCATTCTCCTGACATTAATCCCATTCTCCTAACATTAATCCCATTCTCCTGACATTAATCCCATTCTCTAACATTAATCCCATTCTCTAACATTAATCCCATTCTCCTGACATTAATCCCATTCTTCTGACATTAATCCCATTCTACTAACATTAATCCCATTCTCCTAACATTAATCCCATTCTCCTAAAATTAATCCCATTCTCCTAACATTAATCCCATTCTTCTGACATTAATCCCATTCTCCTAACATTAATCCCATTCTTCTGACATTAATCCTGACATTAATCCCATTCTCCTGACATTAATCCCATTCTCCTAACATTAATCCCATTCTCTGACATTAATTCTCTAACATTAATCCCATTCTCTGACATTAATCCCATTCTCTAACATTAATCCCATTCTCCTGACATTAATCCCATTCTCTAACATTAATCCCATTCTCTAACATTAATTCCCATTCATTCCTAACATTAATTCTCCCATTCTCCTAACATTAATCCCATTCTCCTAACATTAATCCCATTCTCCTATTCATTCTCTGACATTAATCCCATTCTCCTAACATTAATCATTCTCTAACATTAACATTAATCCCATTCTCCTGACATTAATCCCATTCTCCTAACATTAATCCCATTCTCCTAACATTAATCCCATTCTCCTAACATTAATCCCATTCTCTGACATTAATCCCATTCTTCTGACATTAATCCCATTCTCCTAACATTAATCCCATTCTTCTGACATTAATCCCATTCTCCTGACATTAATCCCATTCTCCTAACATTAATCCCATTCTCTAACATTAATCCCATTCTTCTGACATTAATCCCATTCTCTGACATTAATCCCATTCTCTAACATTAATCCCATTCTCCTAACATTAATCCCATTCTCCTAACATTAATCCCATTCTCCTAACATTAATCCCATTCTCTAACATTAATCCCATTCTCCTGACATTAATCCCATTCTCCTGACATTAATCCCATTCTCCTGACATTAATCCCATTCTCCTGACATTAAATTAATCCCATTCTCCTAACATTAATCCCATTCTCCTAACATTAATCCCATTCTCCTGACATTAATCCCATTCTTCTGACATTAATCCCATTCTACTAACATTAATCCCATTCTCCTAAAATTAATTCCCATTCTCCTAACATTAATCCCATTCTCTAACATTAATCCCATTCTTCTGACATTAATCCCATTCTTCTGACATTAATCCCATTCTCTAACATTAATCCCATTCTCTGACATTAATCCCATTCTCCTAACATTAATCCCATTCTCTAACATTAATCCCATTCTCCTGACATTAATCCCATTCTCATTCTAACATTAATCCCATTCTCCTAACATTAATCCCATTCTCTAACATTAATCCCATTCTCCTAACATTAATCCCATTCTCCTAACATTAATCCCATTCTCCTGACATTAATCCCATTCTCCTAACATTAATCCCATTCTTCTGACATTAATCCCATTCTCTAACATTAATCCCATTCTCCTAACATTAATCCCATTCTCCCATTCCTAACATTAATCCCATTCTCCTAACATTAATCCCATCTTCATTAATCCCATTTCTGACATTAATCCCATTCTCTAACATTAATCCCATTCTTCTGACATTAATCCCATTCTCCTGACATTAATCCCATTCTCCTAACATTAATCCCATTCTCTAACATTAATCCCATTCTCCTAACATTAATCCCATTCTCTAACATTAATCCCATTCTCTGACATTAATCCCATTCTTCTGACATTAATCCCATTTCTACATTAAACATTAATCCCATTCTCCTGACATTAAACATTAATCCCATTCTCCTAACATTAATCCCATTCTCCTAACATTAATCCCATTCTTCTGACATTAATCCCATTCTTCTGACATTAATCCCATTCTCCTAACATTAATCCCATTCTCCTAACATTAATCCCATTCTCCTAACATTAATCCCATTCTCCTAACATTAATCCCATTCTCCTAACATTAACATTAATCCCATTCTCCTAACATTAATCCCATTCTCCTGACATTAATCCCATTCTCTAACATTAATCCCATTCTCCTAACATTAATCCCATTCTCTGACTAACATTAATCCCATTCTCCTGACATTAATCCCATTCTCTAACATTAATCCCATTCTTCTAACATTAATCCCATTCTACTAACATTAATCCCATTCTCCTAAAATGAATCCCATTCTCCTAAAATTAATCCCATTCTCCTAACATTAATCCCATTCTTCTGACATTAATCCCATTCTCTAACATTAATCCCATTCTTCTGACATTAATCCCATTCTCCGGACATTAATCCCATTCTCTGAACATTAATCCCACATTAATCCCATTCTCCTAACATTAATCCCATTCTTCTGACATTAATCCCATTCTCTAACTAACATTAATCCCATTCTCTAACATTAATCCCATTCTCCTAACATTAATCCCATTCTCCTAACATTAATCCTATTCTCCTGACATGAATCCCATTCTCCTGACATTAATCCCATTCTTCTGACATTAATCCCATTCTCCTAACATTAATCCCATTCTCCTGACATTAATCCCATTCTCCTAACATTAATCCCATTCTCCTAACATTAATCCCATTCTCCTAACATTAATCCCATTCTCCTAACATTAATCCTATTCTCCTAACATTAATCCCATTCTCCTAACATTAATCCCATTCTCCTAACATTAATCCCATTCTCCTGACATTAATCCCATTCTCCTGACATTAATCCCATTCTCTAACATTAATCCCATTCTCCTGACATTAATCCCATTCTCCTAACATTAATCCCATTCTCTGACATTAATCCCATTCTCCTAACATTAATCCCATTCTCCTAACATTAATCCCATTCCCATTCTCCTGACATTAATCCCATTCTCCTGACATTAATCCCATTCTCCTAACATTAATCCCATTCTCCTGACATTAATCCCATTCTCTAACATTAATCCCATTCTCTAACATTAATCCCATTCTCCTGACATTAATCCCATTCTTCTGACATTAATCCCATTCTACTAACATTAATCCCATTCTCTAAAATTAATCCCATTCTCCTATTCTCCTAATCCTGACATTAATCCCATTCTCTGACTCCCAACATTAATCCCATTCCATTCTGACATTAATCCCATTCTCTCTGACATTAATCCCATTCTCCTGACATTAATCCCATTCTCCTAACATTAATCCCATTTCTAACATTAATCCCAACATTAATCCCATTCTCTAACATTAATCCCATTCTTCTGACATTAATCCCATTCTTCTGACATTAATCCCATTCTCCTAACATTAATCCCATTCTCCTAACATTAATCCCATTCTCCTAACATTAATCCTATTCTCCTGACATTAATCCCATTCTCCTAACATTAATCCCATTCTCCTAACATTAATCCCATTCTCCTAACATTAATCCTATTCTCCTAACATTAATCCCATTCTCCTAACATTAATCCCATTCTCCTAACATTAATCCCATTCTCCTGACATTAATCCCATTCTCCTAACATTAATCCCATTCTCCTAACATTAATCCCATTCTCTAACTAATCCCATTCTTCTAACATTAAATCCCATTCTCTCTGACTAACATTAATCCCATTCTTCTGACATTAATCCCATTCTCCTGACATTAATCCCATTCTCCTAACATTAATCCCATTCTCCTAACATTAATCCCATTCTTCTGACATTAATCCCATTCTTCTGACATTAATCCCATTCTCCTAACATTAATCCCATTCTCCTGACATTAATCCCATTCTCCTAACATTAATCCCATTCTCCTAACATTAATCCTATTCTCCTGACATTAATACCATTCTCCTGACATTAATCCCATTCTCCTGACATTAATCCCATTCTCCTGACATTAATCCCATTCTCCTGACATTAATCCCATTCTCCTAACATTAATCCCATTCTCCTAACATTAATCCCATTCTCCTGACATTAATCCCATTCTTCTGACATTAATCCCATTCTACTAACATTAATCCCATTCTCCTAAAATTAATCCCATTCTCCTAAAATTAATCCCATTCTCCTAACATTAATCCCATTCTTCTGACATTAATCCCATTCTTCTGACATTAATCCCATTCTCCTAACATTAATCCCATTCTCCTGACATTAATCCCATTCTCCTAACATTAATCCCATTCTCCTAACATTAATCCTATTCTCCTGACATTAATCCCATTCTCCTAACATTAATCCCATTCTCCTGACATTAATCCCATTCTCCTAACATTAATCCCATTCTCCTAACATTAATCCCATTCTCCTGACATTAATCCTATTCTCCTGACATTAATCCCATTCTCCTAACATTAATCCCATTCTTCTGACATTAATCCCATTCTACTAACATTAATCCCATTCTCCTAAAATTAATCCCATTCTCCTAAAATGAATCCCATTCTCCTAACATTAATCCCATTCTTCTGACATTAATCCCATTCTCCTAACATTAATCCCATTCTTCTGACATTAATCCCATTCTCCTGACATTAATCCCATTCTCCTAACATTAATCCCATTCTCCTAACATTAATCCCATTCTTCTGACATTAATCCCATTCTTCTGACATTAATCCCATTCTCCTAACATTAATCCCATTCTCCTGACATTAATCCCATTCTCCTAACATTAATCCCATTCTCCTAACATTAATCCTATTCTCCTGACATGAATCCCATTCTCCTGACATTAATCCCATTCTTCTGACATTAATCCCATTCTCCTAACATTAATCCCATTCTCCTGACATTAATCCCATTCTCTAACATTAATCCCATTCTCCTAACATTAATCCCATTCTCCTAACATTAATCCCATTCTTCATCTAATCCCATTCTCTAACATTAATCCATTCTCTAACATTAATCCCATTCTCCTAACATTAATCCCATTCTCCTGACATTAATCCCATTCTCTGACATTAATCCCATTCTCATTAATCTAACATTAATCCCATTCTCCTAACATTAATCCCATTCTCTGACATTAATCCCATTCTCTAACTAACATTAATCCCATTCTCCTGACATTAATCCCATTCTCCTAACATTAATCCCATTCTCCTAACATTAATCCCATTCTCCTGACATTAATCCCATTCTCTGACATTAATCCCATTCTACTAACATTAATCCCATTCTTCCTAAAATTAATCCCATTCTCTAACTAACATTAATCCCATTCTCCTAACATTAATCCCATTCTTCTGACATTAATCCCATTCTCCTAACATTAATCCCATTCTTCTGACATTAATCCCATTCTCCTGACATTAATCCCATTCTCCTAACATTAATCCCATTCTCCTAACATTAATCCCATTCTTCTGACATTAATCCCATTCTTTTAACATTAATCCCATTCTCCTGACATTAATCCCATTCTTCTGACATTAATCCCATTCTACTAACATTAATTCCATTCTTGTAAAATTAATCACATTCTCCTAAAATTAATCCCATTCTCCTAACATTAATCCCATTCTTCTGACATTAATCCCATTCTCCTAACATTAATCCCATTCTTCTGACATTAATCCCATTCTCCTGACATTAATCCCATTCTCCTAACATTAATCCCATTCTCCTAACATTAATCCCATTCTTCTGACATTAATCCCATTCTTCTGACATTAATCCCATTCTCCTAACATTAATCCCATTCTCCTGACATTAATCCCATTCTCCTAACATTAATCCCATTCTCCTAACATTAATCCTATTCTCCTAACATTAATCCCATTCTCCTAACATTAATCCCATTCTCCTGACATTAATCCCATTCTCCTGACATTAATCCCATTCTCCTAACATTAATCCCATTCTCCTAACATTAATCCCATTCTTCTGACATTAATCCCATTCTCCTAACATTAATCCCATTCTTCTAACATTAATCCTATTCTTCTCACATGAATCCCATTCTTGTGTGTGGTAACTACGGCATGATATATTATACTGCCTGTCTGAGTGGGAATTTGAGCGTCTGTAAAGTTATTATTCCCTTGCTAAATCCCTCTCATTAGAGGATTAACAAGGATAGAAGGCACTTCTTGGAATGTCTACTGGAAAACCTCTTCAGGGGAGAGGGGAGGGGAGAGGGGAGGAGGGGAGAGGGGAGGGGGAGAGGGGAGGAGGGGGAGAGGGGAGGAAGGGTACAGAAAGAGTGAGGAGGGGGAGAGGGGAGGAGGGGTACAGAAAGAGAAAGGAGGGGAGAGGGGAAGAGGGGTACAGAAAGAGAGAGGAGGGGAGAGGTAGGAGGGGTACAGAAATGAGAGAGGAAGGGGAGAGGGGAGAAGGGGTACAGAAAGAGAGAGGAGGGGGAGAGGTAGGAAGGGTACAGAAAAGAGAGGAGGGGGAGAGGGGAGGAGGGGTACAGAAAGAGAGAGGAGGGGGAGAGGTAGGAGGGGTACAGAAAGAGAGAGGAGGGGGAGAGGTAGGAGGGGTACAGAAAGAGAGAGGAGCGGGAGAGGGGAGGAGGGGGAGAGGGAGGAGGGGTATAGAGAGAGAGTAGGGGGGGAGGTAGGAGGGGTACAGAAAGAGAGAGGAGAGGGGAGAGGGGGAGGAGGGGTACAGAAAGAGAGAGGAGGGGGAGAGAGGAGGAGGGGTACAGAAAGAGAGAGGAGGGGGAGAGGTAGGAGGGGTACAGAAAGAGAGAGGAGGGGAGAGGGTAGGAGGGGAGAGGGGAGGAGGGGTATAGAGAGAGAGGAGGGGGAGAGGGGAGGAGGGGTACAGAATGAGAGAGGAGGGGAGAGGGGAGGAGGGGTATAGAGAGAGAGGAGGGGGAGAGGGGAGGAGGGGTACAGAATGAGAGAGGAGGGGGAGAGGGGAGGAGGGGGTACAGAAAAGAGAGAGGAGGGGAGAGGTAGGAGGGGTACAGAAAGAGAGAGGAGGGGGGGGAGGGGAGGAGGGGGAGAGGGGAAGAGGGATATAGAGAGAGAGAGGAGGGGGAGAGGGGAGGAGGGGTATAGAGAGAGAGTGAGAGAGTTAAAGAGAGACAGTGAAATACGGAGAAAGAGAGTGTCCTCAAAGCTCATCACTAAAACGAAGGATCCTGGGACTAAACATCTCCCTCTGCAAATGTTTCCTGGACTTCCTGACAGGTCGCCTCCAGGTGGTGAGGGTAGGCAACAACACATCTGCCATGTACTCCCTGTTCACCCACAACTGCATGGCCAGGCACGACTCCAACACCATCATTAAGTTTGCTGATGACACAACAGTGGTAGGCCTGATCAACCGACAATGATGAGACAGCCTACAGGGAGGAGGTCAGAGACCTGGCAGTGTGGTGCCAGGACAACAACCTCTCTCTCAATGTGAGCAAGACTAAGGAGCTGATCGTGGACTACAGGAAAAGGAAAGCGCAACAGGCCCCCATTAACATCAACGGGGCTGGTGGAGCGGGTCGAGAGTTTCAAGTTCCTTGATGTCCACATCACCAACAAACTAACATGGTCCAAACACAGCAACAACGCCGTGAAGAGGACACCACAATGCTTTTTCCCCCTCAAGAGACTGAAAATATTTGGCATGGGTCCCCAGATCCTCAAAAAGTTCTACAACTGCACCATCGAGTGCATTCTGACCAGTTGCATCACCGCCTGGTATGGCAACTGCCTAGCAGCTGAACGTAAGGCGCTACTGAGGGTAGTCCGTATAGCCCAGTTCATCTCTGGGGCCAGGCTTCCTGCCATCCGGGGTGCTCCGGAGTTTGGTCTAAGGCACTGAGGCAAGAGGCGTTAAAACATTCTCTGTTTTTTTTAACTTTAGTTTATTTAGTAAATATTTTCTTAACTCTATTTCTTGAACTGCATTGTTGGTTAAGGGCTTGTAAAGTAAGCATTTCACGGTAAGGTCTACACATGTATTCGGTGCATGTGACAAATATATTTGGTTTGATTTGATAAGGAGAAAGAGAGCCGAGAGAGAGATATTATACAGGCATATAGACATAATATGACATTTGCAATATCTTTATTCTTTTGGAACTTCTGTGAGTGTAATGTTTACTGTTTATTGTTTATTTCACTTTGTATATTATCTACCTCACTTGCTTTGGCAACGTTAACATATGTTTCCCAAGTCAATAAAGCCCCTTGAATTGAATTGAGAGAGAGAGTCGTAGGGTAGCATGGCATCACTAGCTTGTTCCCTCAGAAACCAGCCAGACCCCTATCACACAGCGACAGCCCCGTACCCAGCCTGCTGGACAGCTGGAGAGTTGAGAACACGGAGAGGCTAATAGCAAAGACAACACAACACCGTGAGATTTGTAGGGGAGAATGTGTGTTGTGTTCAGTTATTGTAATCTGTGGGGAGTGGTTTGGGAGGTGTTTCATGACAGCGTTTCCAGCCGTGTGTGTGTGTGTGTGTGTGTGTGTGTGTGTGTGTGTGTGTGTGTGTGTGTGTGTGTGTGTGTGTGTGTGTGTGTGTGTGTGTGTGTGTGTATGGGGATGCCGCTGCATCAAGTCATCAATAATCACCAAGGTAAGTGGAACAGAGCAACACAGGCAAGGTCAGGACAGACGAAGCCCTGCGGTGTGGCAAATCCCTGCCTCCTCTCTCAGTCTCTTCTCTCGCTCTCTCTTTTCTCTTTCCTTTTAGACAGTCTTAGCTGTATCCTGAGTGGTGCAGATGGATGGATGAACGGATGTGCGGCATTTAAGAGACAACCTGCAGTAGCTGAGTTAGGGGAGAGAGGTGGAAGTGAGGGAGAGAGGGATGGACGGAAGTAGGGATCTTGGTTCTGGCAAAGGTCCTTCCCATGCTGACAGCCAAGTCTGTTGAAGAGGCAGACCAGAGAGAACCAGTCACTATTCCATCGAGGAACCCTCTATTCTCCCAGGAGGATTCTGGGTCGTTATTGAGGCAACAGCCAATAGGAGGGTCAACCATAGAATGTCAAGTTCTCAGCGAGCAATCAGATAAACCATAGAATGTCCAGTTCAGGCCGAACAGCCAACCGGTTCACTCTGTCGGTCTCTCCGTCTCTCTGTATTTTCCTTTTTTCTCCATGACTCATTCCTCTCCTTCCTCCACGTAGGTAGATGGAAACCAGCCCACCTGCAGAAGAAAATAAGAAAGGCAATGAGAAATTAAAGGGGGAGTAGTGTGTATGGGTGTGTGGGAGTGTGTGGACTCATTCATCCACCAATAATCTTCAAGGGGACACCTGAGTTTTATCATGTTAGCCAGATAACCTGTACTATACCAGATACTAGATAACACCGGCCCATCTATCCCGCTCTAAAGACAGTCTGGCGTTACTAGATAACACCGGCCCATCTATCCCCCTCTAAAGACAGTCTGGCGTTACTAGATAACACCGGCCCATCTATCCCCCTCTAAAGAGAGTCTGGCGTTACTAGATAACACCGGCCCATCTATCCCCCTCTAAAGAGAGTCTGGCGTTACTAGATAACACCGGCCCATCTATCCCCCTCTAAAGAGAGTCTGGCGTTACTAGATAACACCGGCCCATCTATCCCCCTCTAAAGAGAGTCTGGCGTTACTAGATAACACCGGCCCATCTATCCCCCTCTAAAGAGAGTCAGGCGTTACTAGATAACACCGGCCCATCTATCCCCTCTAAAGAGAGTCTGGCGTTACTAGATAACACAGGCCCATCTATCCCCCTCTAAAGAGAGTCTGGCGTTACTAGATAACACCGGCCCATCTATCCCCCTCTAAAGAGAGTCTGGCATTACTAGATAACACCGGCCCATCTAATCCCCCTCTAAAGAATCAGGCATTACTAGATAACACCGGCCCATCTATCCCCCTCTAAAGAAGTCTGGCGTTACTAGATAACACCGGCCCATCTATCCCCTCTAAAGAGAGTCTGGCGTTACTAGATAACACCGGCCCATCTATCCCCCTCTAAAGAGAGTCTGGCGTTACTAGATAACACCGGCCCATCTATCCCCCTCTAAAGAATCAGGCATTACTAGATAACACCGGCCCATCTATCCCCCTCTAAAGAATCAGGCATTACGAGATAACACCGGCCCATCTATCCCCCTCTAAAGAGCGGCAGGCACTGCTCTGCTACAGAGCTGTTTAGTGATCACTATAGCAGCAGAGTCAGACAGACAGACAACAGATATCAGTCTATACAGACATTCGCACAAAAACACTCTCTTAGGCCCCACTCACACGAAAACATGCACACATACTGCCTTAGAATAGGACGTGTTCATATGCAATATCAAAGAAGTATATATCAAAGTAGACCTAACCATCAGAGAGGTGCTGTGTTGGTGTGTATATATGGTAGGTACAGGAAGAGTAGACCTAACCATCAGAGAGGTGCTGTGTTGGTGTGTATATATGGTAGGTACAGGAAGAGTAGACCTAACCATCAGAGAGGTGCTGTGTTGGTGTGTATATATGGTAGGTACAGGAAGAGTAGACCTAACCATCAGAGAGGTGCTGTGTTGGTGTGTATATATGGTATGTACAGGAAGAGTAGACCTAACCATCAGAGAGGTGCTGTGTTGGTGTGTATATATGGTATGTACAGGAAGAGTAGACCTAACCATCAGAGAGGTGCTGTGTTGGTGTGTATATATGGTATGTACAGGAAGAGTAGACCTAACCATCAGAGAGGTGCTGTGTTGGTGTGTATATATGGTATGTACAGGAAGAGTAGACCTAACCATCAGAGAGGTGCTGTGTTGGTGTGTATATATGGTATGTACAGGAAGAGTAGACCTAACCATCAGAGAGGTGCTGTGTTGGTGTGTATATATGGTATGTACAGGAAGAGTAGACCTAACCATCAGAGAGGTGCTGTGTTGGTGTGTATATATGGTATGTACAGGAAGAGTAGACCTAACCATCAGAGAGGTGCTGTGTTGGTGTGTATATATGGTAGGTACAGGAAGAGTAGTAGGTGCTGTGTTGGTGTGTATATATGGTAGGTACAGGAAGAGTAGACCTAACCATCAGAGAGGTGCTGTGTTGGTGTGTATATATGGTATGTACAGGAAGAGTAGACCTAACCATCAGAGAGGTGCTGTGTTGGTGTGTATATATGGTATGTACAGGAAGAGTAGACCTAACCATCAGAGAGGTGCTGTGTTGGTGTGTATATATGGTAGGTACAGGAAGAGTAGACCTAACCATAGGTGCTGTGTTGGTGTGTATATATGGTAGGTACAGGAAGAGTAGACCTAACCATCAGAGAGGTGCTGTGTTGGTGTGTATATATGGTAGGTACAGGAAGAGTAGACCTAACCATCAGAGAGGTGCTGTGTTGGTGTGTATATATGGTAGGTACAGGAAGAGTAGACCTAACCATCAGAGAGGTGCTGTGTTGGTGTGTATATATGGTAGGTACAGGAAGAGTAGACCTAACCATCAGAGAGGTGCTGTGTTGGTGTGTATATATGGTAGGTACAGGAAGAGTAGACCTAACCATCAGAGAGGTGCTGTGTTGGTAGGTGTATAACCATAGGTGCTGTGTTGGTGTGTAGTAGTATGTACAGGAGGAGTAGACCTAACCATCAGAGAGGTGCTGTGTTGGTGTGTATATATGGTATGTACAGGGTACAGGGACTTTTTCAAAAAATGTATGAAATCATAACAAATGTTCTTCCCCTCATCAATATACACGCAATACCCCGTAATGAAAAAGCAAAAACAGTTTTTTTGGGAAAATGTTTACGTAAATATCACATTGCACTGTATGTTTGTGTGTTTGGTTGTTTTGTATGTGACTCTCTCTCCCGACTCATATAAATATATATATATATATATATATAAATATATATATATAAATAACAGGCAGGTGATTGACTGGAGAAACTGATTGGCGTCTGGGGGGGGGGCACTCACCCTGCCGTTGACCTCTCCCCTCCACCAGCCATTGGCTCCTGACTTGGTGTAGATCTTAACCACGTCTCCCTCCTGTAGAGACAGCTCTCTGGTGTCCCTGGAGCTGAAGTCATAGCGGGCTTTCGCCACACCTATCACCTTAGGGGTGAACAC
>NC_056457.1:31541956-31571956 GCF_018296145.1 Oncorhynchus tshawytscha | reverse complement strand
TTTTCAACACACTACAGACTATGTTACCTTCAACACACTACAGACTATGTTATCTTCAACACACTACAGACTATGTTATCTTCAACACACTACAGACTATGTTATCTTCAACACACTACAGACTATGTTATCTTCAACACACTACAGACTATGTTATCTTCAACACACTACAGACTATGTTTATCTTCAACACACTATAGACTATGTTATCTTCAACACACTACAGACTATGTTATCTTTAACACACTATAGACTATGTTATCTTCAACACACTACAGACTGTTATCTTCAACACACTACAGACTATGTTATCTTCAACACACTACAGACTATGTTTATCTTCAACACACTACAGACTATGTTATCTTCAACACACTACAGACTATGTTTATCTTCAACACACTACAGACTATGTTTATCTTCAACACACTACAGACTATGTTATCTTCAACACACTACAGACTATGTTATCTTCAACACACTACAGACAGACTATGACTGTTATCTTCAACACACTACAGACTATGTTTATCTTCAACACACTACAGACTACCTTCAACACACTACAGACTATGTTTATCTTTACAGATGTTACCTTCAACACACTACAGACTATGTTTATCTTCAACACACTACAGACTATGTTTATCTTCAACACACTACAGACTATGTTTATCTTCAACACACTTCAGACTATGTTTATCTTCAACACTACAGACTATGTTTATCTTCAACACACTACAGACTGTTATCTTCAACACACTACAGACTGTTATCTTCAACACACTACAGACTATGTTTATCTTCAACACACTACAGACTATGTTTATCTTCAACACACTACAGACTATGTTTATCTTCAACACACTACAGACTATGTTTATCTTCAACTATGTTATCTTCAGACAGATGTTATCTTCAACACACTACAGACTGTTATCTTCAACACACTACAGACTATGTTATCTTCAACACACTACAGACTATGTTTATCTTCAACACACTACAGACTATGTTTATCTTCAACACACTACAGACTGTTACCTTCAACACACTACAGACTATGTTATCTTCAACACACTACAGACTGTTATCTTCAACACACTACAGACTATGTTTATCTTCAACACACTACAGACTATGTTTATCTTCAACACACTACAGACTATGTTATCTTTAACAGAACAAAGACTATGTTATCTTTAGCAGATCATAGACTACGTATAAAAACAAATCCCGCCCCTCCAGGAACGTCTTCCTTCAAGCTAAGGATCCAGATCTCGTTCTGTGTGTGTGTTAATTTAAGCACACCAATCTTTATTCTAACATAGCTGCTGCTCACACTGCCCCTCCCTTCATGTTTCGATCTTTACTCCTCTCTTCTGAACCCCTTATGATGTCTCTGCCTCTTATTTCTGAACAGCTGAAAAAAACCTGCAGCCTGATTTTAACAAAGTTTGGACACAGCTACTAATTCAAGGGTTTTTCTTTATTTGTTCTACTATGTTCTACATTGTAGAATAATAGTGAAGACATCAAAACTATGAAATAACAGATATGGAATCATGTAGTAACCAAAAAAGGGTTAAATCAAAATAGATTTTAGATTTTAGATTCTTCAAAGTAGCCACATTTTTGCCTTGATGACAGTTTTGCACACTCTTGGCATTCTCTCAACCAGTTTCATGAGGTAGTCAACTGGAATGCATTTCTATTAACAGGTGTGCTGTGTTATAACTTAATTTGTGGAATTTCCACAAGTGAAGGGAGGAGGTGAGAGGAAGAGAGCGCATAGATGTGAGAAGGAATACAAAGTGGCTGCTATGAAAGTGATCTGTGTTTACGTGTGATCAGGGGTGTATTCATTTCACCGATTCTGTTGTAAAACTTTTCTGAAACATAAGCAAATAGAACTAAACTAGGATAAACATACCTGGATTTGTCCAATAGAAACTCTAATTTGCAACAGTTAGACTAATGATTACAATCTAGATCAGCTAGATGCAGGCAAGAGTTTGCAAGGCGGTTTTGAATGTGTCACTGTCTATTACCTTGATTACTCAACATTCTCTCGACCTGTGTGCACCTACGTTGTAAACTTTCATTCATAGGTTGGGTTGTAGCAACCTCATGATGGGTATAGGGAGAATTGTAGAATCATGTAGTAGTCTAAACCTATCGATGTTACATTGAACTGGGTGAATGGAATATGAATGATAGTCATCCAATATGCTGTAATAGAAATAAGGACATGCTCATGAGAAAAATAAATCATCCTCCCTCATCTTAAATGGCACCGATCGCAATCTCCAAAGACAAACATTGGCAGTAGAATGGCCTTACTGAAGAGCTCAGTGGACAATCAATGAGGCATTGTCATAGGATGCCACCTTTTCAACAAGTCAGTTCGTAAAATTTCTGCCCTGCTAGACCTGCCCCGGTCAACTGTAAGTCCTGTTATTGTGAAGTGGAAATGTCTAGGAGCAACAATGGCTAAGCCATGAAGTGGTAGACCACACAAGCTCACAGAACGGGACCGCCGAGTGGTGAAGCGCGTAATGTGTAAAAAAAATAATCTGTCCTCGGTTGCAACACTCACTACCAAGTCCCAAACTGCCTCTGGAAGCAACATCAGCACAAGAACTGTTCACACCGGTAGCTTCATGAAATGGGTTTCCATGGCTGAGCAGCTGCACACAGACCATGTACATCACCATGTACAATGCCAAGCATCGGTTGGAGTGGTGTAAAGCTTTTGGATTCTGGAGTAGTGGAAAAGCATTCTCTGGAGTGATGAATTACTTTTCATTATCTGGCAGTCTGAGGGACACATCTGGGTTTGGCAGATGCCAGGAGAACGCTAACCGCCCGAATGCATAACGCCAACTGTAAAGTTTGGTGGAGGAAGAATAACGGTCTGAGACTGTTTTTCATGGTTCAGGCCCCTTAGTTCCAGTGAAGGGAAATCTTAACGCTACAGCATACAATGACATTGTTGATAATGCTGTGCATCTAACTTTGTGGCAACAGTTTGGGATAAGCCTTTTCCTTTTTCAGCATGCACAAAGTGAGGTCCAGACAGAAATGGACCTGTTGAGATCTTGTTGAGATCGGTGCGGTAGAACTTGACTGGCCTGCACAGAACCCTGGCCTCAACCCCATTGAACAACTTTGGGATGAATAGGAACGCCGACTGCAAAACAAGCTTAATCGCCCAACATCAGTGCCCGACCTCACTAATGCTAAATGGAAGCAAGTCCCTGCAGAAATGTTCCAACATCAGTGCCTGACCTCACTAATGCTGAATGGAAGCAAGTCCCTGCAGAAATGTTCCAACATCTAGTGGAAAGCCTTTCCAGAAGAATGGAGGCTGTTATAGCAGCAAAGGGGGGGACCAACCCCATACTGATGCCCATGATTTTGGGATGAGAAGTTCGATGAGCAGGTTTCCACATACTTTTTGTGATGTAGTGTATTTGTGTAAAACATATAAATAGCTGCAGGTAGCATACTCCCCTCCTAAAAAAATAACATTAAATTGTGCTTATGAGTACTAAGACAGGGAATGCAGTAGTTAGAAAAGTTGTGTGTAAGTTTGTAGGCTAAACAGACTATAACGCAAACGTCTAGCAAGCCAAAGGTCGCGTGTTCAAATCTCATCATGAACAACTTTACCGTTTGAGCTAATTAGCAACATTTTAACTACTTACTAATGTTTTGCTACTTTGCAACTACAGTACTTAGCATGTGAGCTAACCCTTCCCCTAACCCTAACCTTAACCCTTTAACCAAACTCCTTATCTTAACCCTAACCTTAACCCTAATCCCTAGCTAAAGTTAGCAAGCGAGCCAACATTAGAATTAGCCACCTAGCCAATGTTAGCCACAATAAATTGGAATTCATAACATAACATACATTTTCAAATTCGTAGCATATTGTTATTTTTGCAAATTCATACCATACTGTATGATACAAATTGTAATTTGTAACATATCATACGAAATGGATGATGGACATCCACAAACTAATACATACCATAATACATATCATACTAATTGGAGTGTCTCGGATCTACGTACAAAATATAACGAAATGCTATGAGACAAAGTTGGTGTGTGTGAGAGAGAGAGTGCCAGACAACCTCTGTCTGCTGCTGATGTGAAATACCTTGACTGAAATACCTGTCTGCCTGGCTGCCTGCCTGCCTGCCTGTCTGCCTGTCTGCCTGCCTGTCTGCCTGCCTGTCTGCCTGTCTGCCTGCCTGCCTGTCTGCCTGCCTGTCTGCCTGCCTGCCTGTCTGCCTGTCTGTGAGCTGCAGTCATGCACACAGTAAGATAACAAAGGGAAAAGCCAGATACGGAGCTGGAGCTGGTTAGCTCTGCTGGGTACATGGCAGGTTTGGCCTGTAATACTACTGCTGTAGTGGAAAAATGCTTAAATAGGCTGATTTGATTGGTCTGCAAAGCTGTCTGTCAGAGTCACTGAGGTGTGATATGATGACCCAGTTAAGGTCAGTCTATTTGGCCCGCCTCATTGTCTTGTCACATGTCAACGTCTTGGTGCTCACACACACATATGAAATAACACTATGATTGCACACACACACACATACAGAGTGTAACAAATATGCATGCAGGCATGTACACAAACACACATATACACACATAGAACCCTGACCCCCTGCACACACACACACACACACACACACACACACACACACACACACACACACACACACACACACACACACACACACACACACACACACACACACACACACACACACTACATTTACACACACACACACACACACACACACACACACACACACACACACACACACACACACACACACACACACACACACACACACACACACACACACACACACACTACATTTACACACGCACACACACACACACACACACACACACACACACACACACACACTACATTTACACACACACACACACACACACACACACGTTACACTTACACACACACACACACACTACACTTACACACACACACACACACACACACACACACACACACACACACACACACACACACACACACACACACACACACACAAACACACAAACATTTCCAGCAAGATGGAGGGAGCGAGGTGAGATGGTGAGATGGAAGGCTGGGGGAGACGATGGAGGCAGTGGGAACTGTGATCTGGGACTAGACTAGACTCACTACGCATGCTAAGTAGTCAGTAGCAGGTAGGAGAGTGGGAGGAGGGAGCAGGTAGGGACTAGACTAGACTCACTACGCATGCTAAGTAGTCAGTAGCAGGTAGGAGAGTGGGAGGAGGGAGCAGGTAGGGACTAGACTAGACTCACTACGCATGCTAAGTAGTCAGTAGCAGGTAGGGACTAGACTAGACTCACTACGCATGCTAAGTAGTCAGTAGCAGGTAGGGACTAGACTAGACTCACTACGCATGCTAAGTAGTCAGTAGCAGTCAGTAGCAGGTAGGAGAGTGGGAGGAGGGAGCAGGTAGGGACTAGACTAGACTCACTACGCATGCTAAGTAGTCAGTAGCAGGTAGGGACTAGACTAGACTCACTACACATGCTAAGTAGTCAGTAGCAGGTAGGGACTAGACTAGACTCACTACACATGCTAAGTAGTCAGTAGCAGGTAGGGACTAGACTAGACTCACTACGCATGCTAAGTAGTCAGTAGCAGGTAGGGACTAGACTAGACTCACTACGCATGCTAAGTAGTCAGTAGCAGGTAGGTAGGATGCTAAGTAGTCAGTAGCAGGTAGGGACTAGAACTCACAGCATGCTAGTAGGACTAGACTAGACTCACTACGCATGCTAAGTAGTCAGTAGCAGGTAGGGACTAGACTAGACTCACTACACATGCTAAGTAGTCAGAGCCCCACAATGAGAAGTGATGGAATAAGGAGACGTGGTACCCGACCAGAGAGGAGCAGAGGAGGGGGAACAAAGCAGTAGCCCGCAGAAGTTACATAAGACAGCCCACAGAGCAATGGATCTATGGCAGAGGAGAGGAGAGAGCAGGTAGGGGAGAGGAAGGGAGGGAGCAGGTAGTGGAGAGGAAGGGAGGGAGCAGGTAGTGGAGAGGAAGGGAGGGAGCAGGTAGGGGAGAGGAAGGGAGGGAGCAGGTAAGGGAGAGGAGGGAGTAGGTAGGGAGCAGGAGGAGGGAGCAGGTAGGGGGAGAGGAGGGAGTAGGTAGGAGAGAGGAGGGGTAGGTAGGGGAGGGGGAGGGAGCAGGGGGGACAGGTAGGGGGAGAGGAGGGAGGGAGTAGGTAGGAGAGCGGGAGGGAGTAGGTAGGGGAGGGAGGGGGAGCAGGTAGGGGAGAGGAGGGAGCAGGTAGGAGAGAGGAGGGAGTAGGTAGGGGAGGGGGGGGAGGGGGGAGGGAGCAGGTAGGGGAGAGGAGGTAGTAGGGAGGGGAGGGGGGGAGCAGGTAGGGGGGAGAGCGGGAGGAGGGAGCAGGTAGGGGGAGAGGAGGGGAGTAGGTAGGATAGGCGGGAGGAGGGAGCAGGTAGGGGAGAGGAGGGAGTAGGTAGGGGGCAGGGGGGGAGCAGGTAGGAGAGCGGGAGGAGGGAGCAGGTAGGGGAGAGGAGGTAGTAGGTAGGGGAGGGGGAGGGAGCAGGAGGAGAGTGTTGGGAGGGAGCAGGTTGGAGAGCGGGGTAGGGAGCAGGTTGGAGAGTTTTGGGAGGGAGTAGGTAGGAGAGCGGGGGGAGGGAGCAGGTTGGAGCGTGTTGGGAAGGAGCAGGTAGGAGAGAGGAGGGCAAAGCAGAGGAGGGAGAAGGAGAGGAGAGAAAAGCATGTTTAATTAACACGCAGAAGCAGCATCAGGCCGTAGAAGAGTGCAGATTGAGAGATGAACACAGCCTCCGACCAGAAAACCAAACAACCGCAACAATCTGACTGAGTTGGTGAAAATGTACGTAATGATCCCTCCTTATACAATGCCCTTTAGGTCCACTTCCTATTTCTAGTCTACGTATTAGAAACCTCGGGGTGAGCACTGGAGTTGAAATCATGATTAGAAAATGTCCATTCCTTTTTAGAATGCCATGATATATTGGTTTATCGTTGATTAATTTAACATACACTCAATTCTTCAAATGCTGCTTCATATTTTATGAGCAATTGAATGGACATTAATGGTATTGAAATGGAATTTACCCAACTGTCCTCCACTATGTCCAGACTGTTTCTTTGTGTGTGTGTGCGAGTGTGCGTGTTTACCCCAAAACCCATGTCACCGTAAGGACTGCTGCTATCTGCTTTGGCTCTCATATGATGTCCCATCTGACCAGGAAGGTCCAGAGCAATACAACAGAGCTGATGTGAACCAGGCAATATAACAGCAACTCGCCCAAGCCTTCCCCATTTCTCCTTCTCCCAAATCCAGTCAGCTGATGTTCTGAAAGAGCTGCAAAATCTGGACCCCTACAAATCAGCCGGGCTAGACAATCTGGACCTTTTCTTTCTAAAATGATCTACTGAAATTGTTGCAACCCCTATTACTAGCCTGTTCAACCTCTCTTTCGTGTCGTCTGAGATTCCCAAAGATTGGAAAGCAGCTGCGGTCATCCCCCACTTCAAAGGTTGGGACACTCTTGACCCAAACTGCTACAGACCTATATCTATCCTACCCTGCCTTTCTAAGGTCTTCGAAAGCCAAGTTAACAAACAGACCACCGACCATTTTGAATCCCACCGTACCTTCTCTGCCATGCAATCTGGTTTCTGAGCTGGTCATGGGTGAACCTCAGCCACGCTCAAGGTCCTAAATGATATCATAACCGCCATCGACAAAAGCCAATACTGTGCAGCTGTATTCATCGACCTGGCCAAGGCTTTCGACTCTGTCAATCACCACATTCTTATTGGCAGACTCAACAGCCTTGGTTCCTCAAATGATTGCCTTTCCTGGTTCACCAACTACTTCTCAGACAGAGTTCAGTGTGTCAAATCGGAGGGCCTGATGTCCGGACCTCTGGCAGTCTCTATGGGGGTGCCACAGGGTTCAATCCTCGGGCCGACCCTCTTCTCTGTATACATCAATGATGTCACTCTTGCTGCTGGTGATTCTCTGATCCACCTCCACCTCAGATGACACCATTCTGTATATTTCTGGCCCTACTTTGGACACTGTGTTAACAACCCTCCAGATGAGCTTCAATGCCATACAACTCTCCTTCCGTGGCCTCCAACTGCTCTTAAATGCAAGTAAAACTAAATGCATTCTCTTCAACCGATCGCTGCCTGCACCTTCCCGCCTGTCCAACATCACTACTCTGGACGGTTCTGACTTAGAATATGTGGACAACTACAAATACCTAGGTGTCTGGATAGACTGTAAACTCTCCTTCCAGACTCACATTAAGCATCTCCAATCCAAAATGAAATCTAGAATTAGCGTCCTATTCCGCAACAATGCATCTTTCACTCATGCTGCCAAACATACCTTCGTAAAACTGACTATCCTACCAATCCTTGACTTCTGCGATGTCATTTATAAAAAATAGCCTCCAACACTCTACTCAGCAAATTGGATGCAGTCCATCCATTTTGTTACCAAAGTCCCATATACTACCCACCACTGCGACCTGTACGCTCTCATTGGCTGGCCCTCGCTTCATACTCGCCGCCAAACCCACTGGCTCCAGGTCATCTATAAGTCTTTGCTAGGTAAAGTCACAATCGTTTAAAGATGGATTGGACCAAGGTGTTGCGTGGTAGGCGTACATTTTTATTTATTTATTTTAAAGGACACCGAAAAAACAACAAAATACAAAAACTAGCGTAAAGCTACATGCAGAACACAAACAAGATCCCACAATCTAAGGTGGGAAAAAGGGCTGCCTAAGTATGATCCCCAATCAGAGACAACGATAAACAGCTGCCTCTGATTGAGAACCATACTAGGCCAACAAAGAAATAGAAACATAGATTTGCCCACCCAAGTCACACCCTGACCTAACCAAATAGAGAATAAAAAAGGCTCTCTTAAGGTCAGGGCATGACACCCGCCTTATCTGTTCACTGATCACCATAGAAGCACCCACCCGTAGCACACGCTCCAGCAGGTATATTTCACTGGTCACTCCCAAAGCCAATTCCTCCTTCTGCCGCCTTTCCTTCCAGTTCTCTGCTGCCAATGACTGTAACGAACTGCACAAATCACTGAAGCTGGAGATTCATATCTCCCCTCACTAGCTTGAAGCACTGGTTGTCAGAGCAGCTCACAGATCACTGCACCTGTACATAGCCCATCTGTAAATAGCCCATCCAACTACCTCATCCCCATACTGTTATTTATTTGATTTATTTTGCTCCTTTGCAGTATCTCTACTTGCAAACTCATCTTCTGCACATCTATCACTCCAGTGTTTAATTGCTATATTGTAATTATTTCTCCACTATGGCCTATTTATTGCCTTACCTCCCTAATCCTACCTCATTTGCAGACACTCTATATAAACTTTTTCTACTGTATTATTGACTGTATGTTTGTTTATTCCATGTGTAACTCTGTGTTGTTGTTTGTGTCGCACTGTTTTGCTCTATCTTGGCCAGGTCACAGTTGTAAATGAGAACCTGTTCTCAACTGGCCTACCTGGTTAAATAAAGGTGAAATGAAACATTTAAAAAATAGATCTTTCAGCCAATCAGCATTCAGGGCTCCAACCACCCAGTTTATTTATATATATATATATATATATATATATATAAATAACCCTGGCTAGTTACTAATGAGGAGAACCTGGATTCACACGAACCCTGTCAACCTGTGGTATCAAGGGGAGGAAGATCAGAGGAGAAATCTGATGAGCATTTTAATACCTCTCTACTCTGTCGGATATATGTTTCCATACAACCCCATACTGGTTTCTCCAAGGAGCTAACTACCACTAGACACATATCATGCAGGTAACTCAATATACTTTAAAATGGCTAAAACCAAATCAAAACGGTGTATGAATGATAATGGACCTACATTCATATAGTTTATTGACTGTCCAGCTCACTAATAATCACTGCAGTCAGGGAGCAGCAGAAATGCCTGTTTATTGTGTGAACATTTTGACGGCAAGGACATATAACACATTGTTGTTGAAGTCCGAATGCTTTCGACATCCCTGCTCTAGAGGGTTGACTATGTTGTAAAAGTAGGAACCAGGAGGGATTCTTCTCAGATATGTAGATATGCATAGAGTCAGGTCCAAAATGGAAGATAACCACACATTAGCATTTCAGCCAAGCATTAGCATTTCAGCCATGCATTATCATTTCAGCCATGCATTAGCATTTCAGCCGTGCATTAGCATTTCAGCCATGCATTACCATTTCAGCCATGCATTAGCTTTTCAGCCATGCATTAGCTTGTCAGCCATGCATTAGCATTTCAGCCATGCATTATCATTACAGCCATGCATTATCATTACAGCCATGCATTAGCATTTCTACCATGCATTATCATTACAGCCATGCATTAGCATTTCAGCCATGCATTAGCATTACAGCCATGCATTAGCATTACAGCCATGCATTAGCATTTCTATCATGCATTATCATTTCAGCCATGCATTAGCATTTCAGCCATGCATTAGCATTTCAGCCGTGCATTAGCATTTCAGCCATGCATTACCATTTCAGCCATGCATTAGCTTTTCAGCCATGCATTAGCTTGTCAGCCATGCATTAGCATTTCAGCCATGCATTAGCATTTCAGCCATGCATTAGCATTTCAGCCATGCATTAGCATTTCAGCCATGCATTAGCATTTCAGCCATGCATTATCATTTCAGCCATGCATTACCATTTCAGCCATGCATTACCATTTCAGCCATGCATTAGCATTTCAGACATGCATTACCATTACAGCCATGCATTAGCATTTCAGCCATGCATTAGCATTTCAGCCATGCATTAGCATTTCAGCCATGCATTAGCATTTCAGCCATGCATTGCCATTTCAGCCATGCATTAGCATTTCAGCCATGCATTGCCATTTCAGCCACACATTACCATTTCAGCCATGCATTACCATTTCAGCCATGCATTAGCATTTCAGCCATGCATTAGCATTACAGCCATGCATTATCATTTCAGCCATGCATTATCATTTCAGCCATACATTATCATTTCAGCCATGCATTACCATTTCAGCCATGCATTACCATTTCAGCCATGCATTACCATTTCAGCCATGCATTAGCATTTCAGCCATGCATTACCATTACAGCCATGCATTAGCATTTCAGCCATGCATTAGCATTTCAGCCATGCATTAGCATTTCAGTCATGCATTATCATTACAGCAATGCATTATCATTACAGCCATGCATTATCATTTCAGCCATGCATTATCATTTCAGAAATATCACATTTAAAATGACTGATTAACCTTCATGTGTAAAATATGACTGTTCTCAGATGTTTTATTCATACAAGTTACATCTAGAACATTAATGGGTTCTTCGGGTATCCCCGTAGGAGAACCCTTTGTTGGTTCCAAGTAGAACACTTTTGGTTCTGGTAAAACTGTTTTGGGTTCCATGTAGAACCTTTTCCACAGAAGGCTTTACATGGAGCCCAAAACGGTTCTACCTCGAAACAAAACATTTTTTTTTTTAACCTGTTTTGGAGAAGAAAAACTCTTCAAATGAACAGCAATTTACAAGTGAAAAGGGGAGCTGAAATCTGTGAGCTGGGGCTTTAGACAGGAGGAGAGGGAAGGAGAGAGGTTAGAATTCAATTATTTTTAGTGAGGGACTTGGTTTTCCTCCTCCTTCCTCTCTCCATTTTGTCTGTCTGTTTGTCTGTCTGTCTGTCTGTCTGTCTGTCTGTCTGTCTGTCTGTCTGTCTGTCTGTCTGTCTGTCTGTCTGTCTGTCTGTCTGTCTGTCTGTCTGTCTGTCTGTCTGTCTGTCTGTCTGTCTGTCTGTCTGTCTGTCTGTCTGTCTGTCTGTCTGTCTGTCTGTCTGTCTGATTGTTTTAAGGCCGAAAGACATTTGAGAGACAACTAAATGCAAACAGAGCTGACTGGCAGCAGCTTCTGACTGACTGACTGACTGTATTCATTAGAGTGAGACTGGCAGCAGCATCTGACTGACTGTATTCATCAGAGTGAGACTGGCAGCAGCATCTGACTGACTGTCTTCATCAGAGTGAGACTGGCAGCAGCGTCTGACTGACTGACTGACTATATTCATCAGAGTGAGACTGGCAGCAGCATCTGACTGACTGTATTCATCAGAGTGAGACTGGCAGCAGCGTCTGACTGACTGTATTCATCAGAGTGAGACTGGCAGCAGCGTCTGACTGACTGTATTTATCAGAGTGAGACTGGCAGCAGCGTCTGACTGACTGTATTCATCAGAGTGAGACTGGCAGCAGCGTCTGACTGACTGTATTTATCAGAGTGAGACTGGCAGCAGCGTCTGACTGACTGTATTTATCAGAGTGAGACTGGCAGCAGCTTCTGACTGACTGTATTTATCAGAGTGAGACTGGCAGCAGCTTCTGACTGACTGTATTTATCAGAGTGAGACTGGCAGCAGCTTCTGACTGACTGTATTTATCAGAGTGAGACTGGCAGCAGCGTCTGACTGACTGTATTTATCAGAGTGAGACTGGCAGCAGCTTCTGACTGACTGTATTTATCAGAGTGAGACTGGCAGCAGCTTCTGACTGACTGTATTCATTAGAGTGAGACTGGCAGCAGCTTCTGACTGACTGTATTCATCAGAGTGAGACTGGCAGCAGCATCTGACTGACTGTATTCATCAGAGTGAGACTGGCAGCAGCTTCTGACTCTGACTGACTGACTGTATTTATCAGAGTGAGACTGGCAGCAGCGTCTGACTGACTGTATTCATCAGAGTGAGACTGGCAGCAGTGTCTGACTGACTGTATTCATCAGAGTGAGACTGGCAGCAGCGTCTGACTGACTGACTGACTGTATTCATCAGAGTGAGACTGGCAGCAGCATCTGACTGACTGTATTCATCAGAGTGAGACTGGCAGCAGCTTCTGACTGACTGTATTCATTAGAGTGAGACTGGCAGCAGCTTCTGACTGACTGTATCCATCAGAGTGAGACTGGCAGCAGCGTCTGACTGACTGTATTTATCAGAGTGAGACTGGCAGCAGCGTCTGACTGACTGTATTCATCAGAGTGAGACTGGCAGCAGCGTCTGACTGACTGTATTTATCAGAGTGAGACTGGCAGCAGCGTCTGACTGACTGTATTTATCAGAGTGAGACTGGCAGCAGCGTCTGACTGACTGACTGTATTCATCAGCTTTTCCTTTCTGTGTTTATCTCTCCACTTGCAAAACAACCTTCAGCAAACCCTGGGAGATTTTCTTGCGCTTTTCACACGGTGACATATGGTGCTACAGTGAAATCTCATCTCCGCACTGGTTGAGGCACCAGGTGTACTGCCGGCATCGGCACGGCGTTTAACCCCTTGCTCACCACTGGGATCCAGGATCCAACATGCCTCTTCTCCTCTGTCTCAGTTGTCTTTTATTCATGGTGTAACAGCAACACAGGACTACACAGTATTCAGTATTCACCTGTCATCTAGACCATGTAGACCTGTCATCTAGACCATGTAGACCTATCACCTAGACCATGTAGACCTGTCATCTAGACCATGTAGACCTGTCATAAAGACCATCTAGACCATGTAGACCTGTCATCTAGACCATGTAGACCTGTCATCTAGGCCATCTAGACCTGTCATCTAGACCATGTAGACCTGTCATCTAGACCATGTAGACCTGTCATCTAGACCATGTCTAGACCTGTCATCTAGACCATGTAGACCTGTCATCTAGACCATGTAGACCATGTAGGACTGTCACCTAGACCATGTAGACCTGTCATCTAGACCATGTAGACCTGTCATAAAGACCATCTAGACCATGTAGACCTGTCATCTAGACCATGTAGACCTGTCATCTAGGCCATCTAGACCTGTCATCTAGACCATGTAGACCTGTCATCTAGACCATGTAGACCTATCACCTAGACCATGTAGACCTGTCATCTAGACCATGTAGAACTGTCATCTAGACCATGTAGACCTGTCATAAAGACCATCTAGACCATGTAGACCTGTCATCTAGACCATGTAGACCTGTCATCTAGGCCATCTAGACCTGTCATCTAGACCTGTAATCTTGACCATGTAGACCTGTCATCTAGAACATGTAGACCTGTCATTTAGACCATGTAGACCTGTTATCTAGACCATCTAGACCTGTCATTTAGACCATCTAGACCATCTAGACCTGTCATATAGAACATGTAGACCTGTCATCTAGACCATGTAAACCTGTCATCTAGGCCATCTAGACCATCTAGACCTGTCATTTAGACCATGTAGACCTGTTATCTAGACCATCTAAACCTGTCATCTAGACCATGTAGACCTGTCATCTAGACCATCTAGATCTGTCATCTAGACCATGTAGACCTGTCATCTAGACTATGTAGACCTGTCATCTAGACCTGTCATTTAGACCATGTAGACCAATCATCTAGACCTGTCATCTAGACCATGTAGACCTGTCATCTAGACTTGTCATCTAGACCATGTAGAACTGTAGACATCTCATCTAGACCATCTACACCTGTCATCTAGACCATCTAGAACTGTAGACATGTCATCTAGACCAACTAGACATGTCATCTAGACTGCATCCTTATGTAATACATGTATCACTAGCCACTTTAACTATGCCACTTTGTTTACATACTCATCTCATATGTATATACTGTACTCGATATCAGCTACTGTATCTTGCCTATGCTGCTCTGTACCATCACTCATTCATATATCCTTATGTACATATTCTTTATCCCCTTACACTGTGTATAAGACAGTAGTTTTGGAATTGTTAGTTAGATTATTTGTTGGTTATTACTGCATTGTCGGAACTAGAAGCACAAGCATTTCGCTACACTCGCATTAACATCTGCTAACCATGTGTATGTGACAAATAAAATTTGATTTGATTTGATTTCATCTAGACATGTAATCTAGACCATGTAGACCTGTCATCTAGACCATGTAGACCTGTCATCTAGACCATGTAGACCTGTCATCTAGACCTGTCATCTAGACCATGTAGACCTGTCATCTAGACCTGTCATGTAGACCTGTCATCTAGACCATGTAGACCTGTCATCTAAACCTGTCATCTAGGCCATCTAGACCTGTCATCTAGACCATGTAGACCTGTCATCTAGACTATGTAGACCTGTCATCTAGACCATGTAGACCAATCATCTAGACCTGTCATCTAGACCATGTAGACCTGTCATCTAGACCATGTAGACCTGTCATCTAGACTTGTCATCTTGACCATGTAGAACTGTAGACATCTCATCTAGACCATCTAGAACTGTAGACATGTCATCTAGACCAACTAGACATGTCATCTAGACCATCTAGACATGTAATCTAGACCATGTAGACCTGTCATCTAGACTATGTAGACCTGTCATCTAGACCATGTAGACCAATCATCTAGACCTGTCATCTAGACCTGTAATCTTGACCATGTAGACCTGTCATTGAGACCATGTAGACCTGTCATCTAGGCCATCTAGACCATCTAGACCTGTCATTTTAGACCATGTAGACCTGTCATCTAGACCATCTAGACCTGTCATCTAGACCATCTAGACATGTCATCTAGACCTGTCATCTAGACCATCTAGACCTGTCATCTAGACCTGTCATCTAGACCATCTAGACCTGTCATCTAGACCGGTCATCTAGACCATCTAGACCTGTCATCTAGACCATCTAGACCTGTCATCTAGACCATCTAGATCTGTCATCTAGACCTGTCATCTCTTGACTAGACATAAAACATTCCAGCAGTATTGTCATTCAAATTGTGTCACTGTCTCATGCTGAAACAAAACAAAAGCATGCAGGTTGACTGTAGCTACATCTACTGGGAGGTCTTTACATTATTCAGTTTCATGGTAAGCAGTCAAATCACCTGATACCAATATCAATTTAGTGTGATTGCTATGTGCAGAGTAGTGTGTGTGTGTGTGTTGTGCATGTAGAATAGTGTTGCTTTGTGTCATGTTGTGTAGAGTAGTGTAGTGTAGTGTAGTGTAGTGTAGAGTAGTGTAGAGTAGTGTAGTGTAGTGTAGTGTAGTGTAGTGTAGTGTAGTGTAGTGTAGTGTAGTGTAGTGTAGTGTCATACTACGCTGTTTGGGGTTTTAGGCTGGGTTTCTGTACAGCACTTTGAGATATCAGCTGATGTACGAAGGGCTATATGAATACATTTGATTTAATTTGATTTAGTGTAGTGTAGTGTAGTGTAGTGTAGTGTAGTGTGGTGTAGTGTAGTGTAGAGTAGAGTAGAGTAGAGTAGATTAGTGTAGTGTAGTGTAGTGTAGAGTAGTGTAGAGTAGTGTAGAGTAGTGTAGAGTAGAGTAGTGTAGAGTAGTGTAGTGTAGTGTAGTGTAGTGTAGAGTAGTGTAGAGTAGAGTAGTGTATAGTAGAGTAGTGTAGTGTAGAGTAGAGTAGTGTAGTGTAGAGTAGTGTAGAGTAGAGTAGTGTATAGTAGAGTAGTGTAGTGCAGAGTAGAGTAGAGTACTGTAGAGTAGTGTAGAGTAGTGTAGAGTAGAGTAGTATAGTGTAGTGTAGTGTAGTGTAGTGTAGAGTAGTGTAGAGTAGAGTAGTGTAGTGTAGTGTGGAGTAGTGTAGTGTAGAGTAGTGTAGTGTAGTGTAGAGTAGTGTAGTGTAGTGTAGAGTAGAGTAGAGTAGTGTAGTGTAGTGTAGTGTAGAGTAGTGTAGTGTAGTGTGGAGTAGTGTAGAGTAGTGTAGTGTAGTGTAGAGTAGTGTAGTGTAGTGTAGTGTAGAGTAGTGTAGAGTAGTGTAGAGTAGTGTAATGTAGTGTGGAGTAGTGAAGAGTAGTGTAGTGTAGTGTAGAGTAGTGTAGTGTAGTGTAGTGTGTGTGCGTAGTAACAGTACTGTGTACTCACTCTTTCCTCCAGGTTTATTGGTGCAGAGCATAGCAGCAGGGCTCTCCTGCTCTCTGTAGGGGAACTGCAGTGTGGTGTCCAGGCTTCGGAAGCCTTCCCTCAGGGAGTAATGTTGATAGTACTCAATCAGTTCCTTCACACACACACACCCACAGGCATAGCCAAACATTATCACAGTTAGCAAAATAGCCTTAAAAACACTTAACAACACAACTTCTATGAAAATGATGTGTGAAAAATAATAGTGTACTTTATATCGTTCTAAATCTGTTTAAACATTCCCTCTGTCCAATTACAAATTACCTTTAAGTGAAAATGTGTCAGGTAGTTTTACATTTTATGAAAAGTTTGGCAACAATAAAAGTAGGCTATGTGTAAAGAATAGGACTACAAAGGAGGACTACAGAGGAGGACTACAGAAGAAGACTACAGAGGAGGACTACAGAGAAGGACTACAGAAGAGGACTACAGAGGAGGACTACAGAGAAGGACTAACAGTAAAAATGTCCTTTGTAAAGCATAGCTAAAGCCAACATAATATTGGGTGAATAGAAGGGAGAGAACACATCCAATCCACCCTGGACCAGTCCCTGTCTATAACTCTCTACAAGGCCTACAGGCAGTGAGGTAAACCACACCGGTAAACCAACTCTAATTGCAGCCATTTTCACACAGCAAGCAGCTAAAATAAGATTCATGTTTTGACACATAATTTGAGAAATGCTAAGAGTGAGTTATTTCTGTATGAAATGCATTGAGGGCATTGTAAAAGGAAACAGACTCACTAATATACTCCCGAACTTGTTGTTCTCTGCGATGTGAAAGCAGCCGTCCCTGTTCAGGATCTTGATGTGCTTCACGTCGTTGCTGTACCTGTGGCCCATTAATAAGTGATGAGTGTAATTTTCTGGTGATCATTGAGATCGATGTTGATAGACCGGGGCACCATTCCTCGTTACCCCTTGGTACTTCAGGAGCCAGGGGGGAGGTGGAGACTGACGAAGGGACAGTCACCCCCCATTTAGGGGGGCCTGAGTAGGACCAAGTGGGGCAGGGGGAGGGGATAATGGAGGGTATAGAGACACTGAGCCCTGTCCTCTCTTGATCTCTTTAATTCTCCATCATTATTCTCTTACCTCCCTCTCAGAGAGCAGTAATACCCCTAATAATGTGGCCTAATCCATAGTCTACACACTAAAACAAACCCCAGTGACAGGTCAATTGTACACTGACATTTTGACTGACTGGCTGGGTCCTCTTGGCTCGACTATAGTGGTTGTATCTTGTGGAAGGAAGGTGGCAGGGCCTCAGTAGAACAGTGTAGCTTGTAGAAGGAAGATGGCAGGGCCTCAGTAGAACAGTGTAGCTTGTAGAAGGAAGATGGCAGGGCCTCAGTAGAACAGCAGAGTGTAGCTTGTAGAATGAAGATTTCAGGGCCTCAGTAGAACAACAGAGTGTAGCTTGCAGAAGGAAGGTGGCAGGAACTCAGTAGAATAGTGTAGCTTGTAGAAGGAAGATGGCAGGGCCTCAGTAGAATAGTGTAGCTTGTAGAAGGTAGGTGGCAGGGCCTCGGTAGAACAGTGTAGCTTGTAGAAGGAAGGTGGCAGGGCCTCAGTAGAACAGTGTAGCTTGTAGAAGGAAGGTGGCAGGGCCTCAGTAGAATAGCAGAGTGTAGCTTGTAGAAGGATGATGGCAGGGCCTCAGTAGAACAGTGTAGCTTGTAGAAGGAAGGTAGCAGGGCCTCAGTAGAACAGTGTAGCTTGTAGAAGGAAGGTGGCAGGGCCTCAGTAGAACAGCAGAGTGTAGCTTGTAGAAGGAAGATGGCAGGGCCTCAGTAGAACAGTGTAGCTTGCAGAAGGAAGGTGGCAGGGCCTCAGTAGAACAGCAGAGTTATACAGAGGGGGCCTGGGATAAGTCCTCAGTAGAACAGCAGAGTTATGCAGAGGGGGCCAGGGATAGGGCCTCAGTAGAACAGCAGAGTTATACAGAGGGGGCCAGGGAAAGAGCCTCAGTAGAACAGCAGAGTTATATAGAGGGGGCCAGGGATAGGGCCTCAGTAGAACAGCAGAGCTATGCAAAGGGGGCCAGGGATAGGGCCTCAGTAGAACAGCAGAGTATGCAAAGGGGGCCAGGGATAGGGCCTCAGTAGAACAGCAGAGTTATACAGAGGGGGCCAGGGATAGGGCCTCAGTAGAACAGCAGAGCTATGCAAAGGGGGCCAGGGATAGGGCCTCAGTAGAACAGCAGAGCTATGCAAAGGGGACCAGGGGAGGGCCTCAGTAGAACAGCAGAGCTATGCAAAGGGGGCCAGGGATAGTGCCTCAGTAGAACAGCAGAGTTATACAGAGGGGGCCAGGGATAGGGCCTCAGTAGAACAGCAGAGTTATACAGAGGGGGCCAGAGATAAGGCCTCAGTAGAACAGCAGAGTTATACAGAGGGGGCCAGGGGGCCTCAGTAGAACAGCAGAGCTATGCAAAGGGGGCCAGGGATAGAGCCTCAGTAGAACAGCAGAGCTATGCAAAGGGGGCCAGGGATAGAGCCTCAGTAGAACAGCAGAGCTATGCGAAGGGGGCCAGGGTGGAGCCTCAGTAAAACAGCAGAGTTATATAAAGGGGGCCAGGGATAGGGCCTCAGTAGAACAGCAGAGTCATATAAAGGGGGCCAGGGATAGAGCCTCAGTAGAACAGCAGAGCTATGCAAAGGGGGCCAGGGATAGGGCCTCAGTAGAACAGCAGAGTTATACAGAGGGGGCCAGGGATAGGTCCTCAGTAGAACAGCAGAGTTATATAGAGGGGGCCAGGGATAGGGCCTCAGTAGAACGCAGCAGAGTTATATAGAGGGGGCCAGGGATAGGGCCTCAGTAGAACAGCAGAGCTATGCAAAGGGGGCCAGGGATAGGGCCTCAGTAGAACAGCAGAGCTATGCAAAGGGGGCCAGGGATAGGGCCTCAGTAGAACAGCAGAGTTATACAGAGGGGGCCAGGGATAGGGCCTCAGTAGAACAGCAGAGTTATACAGAGGGGGCCAGATATAGGGCCTCAGTAGAACAGCAGAGTTATACAGAGGGGGCCAGGGATAGGTCCTCAATAGAACAGCAGAGCTATGCAAAGGGGGCCAGGGATAGAGCCTCAGTAGAACAGCGGAGCTATGCAAAGGGGGCCAGGGATAGAGCCTCAGTAGAACAGCAGAGCTATGCAAAGGGGGCCAGGGTGGAGCCTCAGTAGAACAGCAGAGTTATATAAAGGGGGCCAGGGATAGGGCCTCAGTAGAACAGCAGAGTTATATAAAGGGGGCCAGGGATAGAGCCTCAGTAGAACAGGAGAGCTATGCAAAGGGGGCCAGGGATAGGGCCTCAGTAGAACAGCAGAGTTATACAGAGGGGGCCAGGGATAGGTCCTCAGTAGAACAGCAGAGTTATACAGAGGGGCCAGGGATAGGGCCTCAGTAGAACAGCAGAGTTATACAGAGGGGGCCAGGGATAGGGCCTCAGTAGAACAGCAGAGTTATACAGAGGGGGCCAGGGATAGGGCCTCAGTAGAACAGCAGAGTTATACAGAGGGGGCCAGGGATAGGGCCTCAGTAGAACAGCAGAGCTATGCAAAGGGGGCCAGGAGAGGGCCTCAGTAGAACAGCAGAGCTATGCAAAGGGGGCCAGAGATAGGGCCAGTAGAACAGCAGAGTTATACAGAGGGGGCCAGGGATAGGGCCTCAGTAGAACAGCAGAGTTATACAGAGGGGGCCAGGGATAGAGCCTCAGTAGCACAGCAGAGTTATGCAAAGGGGGCCAGGAATAGGGCCTCAGTAGAACAGCAGAGTTATGCAAAGGGGGCCAGGATAGGGCCTCAGTAGAACAGCAGAGCTATGCAAAGGGGGCCAGGGATAGGGCCTCAGTAGAACAGCAGAGCTATGCAAAGGGGGCCAGTGATAGGGCCTCAGTAGAACAGCAGAGCTATGCAAAGGGGGCCAGGGTTGGGGCCTCAGTAGAACAGCAGAGCTATGCAAAGGGGGCCAGGATAGGGCCTCAGTAGAACAGCAGAGCTATGCAAATGGGGCCAGGGATAGGGCCTCAGTAGAACAGCAGAGCTATGCAAAGGGGGCCAGGGATAGGGCCTCAGTAGAACAGCAGAGCTATGCAAAGGGGGCCAGAGATAGGGCCTCAGTAGAACAGCAGAGCTATGCAAAGGGGGCCAGGGATAGGGCCTCAGTAGAACAGCAGAGCTATGCAAAGGGGACCAGGGGAGGGCCTCAGTAGAACAGCAGAGCTATGCAAAAGGGGCCAGGATAGTGCCTCAGTAGAACAGCATAGTTATACAGAGGGGGCCAGGGATAGGGCCTCAGTAGAACAGCAGAGTTATACAGAGGGGGCCAGAGATAAGGCCTCAGTAGAACAGCAGAGTTATACAGAGGGGGCCAGGGATAGGTCCTCAGTAGAACAGCAGAGCTATGCAAAGGGGGCCAGGGATAGAGCCTCAGTAGAACAGCAGAGCTATGCAAAAAGGGGGCCAGGGATAGAGCCTCAGTAGAACAGCAGAGCTATGCAAAGGGGCCAGGGTGGGCCTCAGTAGAACAGCAGAGTAATATAAAGGGAGCCAGGGATAGGGCCTCAGTAGAACAGCAGAGTTATATAAAGGGGGCCAGGGATAGAGCCTCAGTAGAACAGGAGAGCTATGCAAAGGGGGCCAGTGATAGGGCCTCAGTAGAACAGCAGAGTTATACAGAGGGGGCCAGGGATAGGTCCTCAGTAGAACAGCAGAGTTATACAGAGGGGGCCAGGGATAGGTCCTCAGTAGAACAGCAGAGTTATACAGAGGGGGCCAGGGATAGGGCCTCAGTAGAACAGCAGAGTTATACAGAGGGGGCCAGGGATAGGGCCTCAGTAGAACAGCAGAGTTATACAGAGGGGGCCAGGGATAGGGCCTCAGTAGAACAGCAGAGTTATACAGAGGGGGCCAGGGATAGGGCCTCAGTAGAACAGCAGAGCTATGCAAAGGGGGCCAGGGAGAGGGCCTCAGTAGAACAGCAGAGCTATGCAAAGGGGGCCAGAGATAGGGCCTCAGTAGAACAGCAGAGTTATACAGAGGGGGCCAGGGATAGAGCCTCAGTAGCACAGCAGAGTTATACAGAGGGGGCCAGGGATAGAGCCTCAGTAGCACAGCAGAGCTATGCAAAGGGGGCCAGGAATAGGGCCTCAGTAGAACAGCAGAGTTATGCAAAGGGGGCCAGGGATAGGGCCTCAGTAGAACAGCAGAGCTATGCAAAGGGGGCCAGGGATAGGGCCTCAGTAGAACAGCAGAGCTATGCAAAGGGGGCCAGTGATAGGGCCTCAGTAGAACAGCAGAGCTATGCAAAGGGGGCCAGGGTTGGGGCCTCAGTAGAACAGCAGAGCTATGCAAAGGGGGCCAGGGATAGGGCCTCAGTAGAACAGCAGAGCTATGCAAAGGGGGCCAGGGATAGGGCCTCAGTAGAACAGCAGAGCTATGCAAAGGGGGCCAGGGATAGGGCCTCAGTAGAACAGCAGAGCTATGCAAAGGGGGCCAGAGATAGGGCCTCAGTAGAACAGCAGAGCTATGCAAAGGGGGCCAGGGATAGGGCCTCAGTAGAACAGCAGAGCTATGCAAAGGGGACCAGGGGAGGGCCTCAGTAGAACAGCAGAGCTATGCAAAGGGGGCCAGGGATAGTGCCTCAGTAGAACAGCATAGTTATACAGAGGGGGCCAGGGATAGGGCCTCAGTAGAACAGCAGAGTTATACAGAGGGGGCCAGGGATAGGTCCTCAGTAGAACAGCAGAGCTATGCAAAGGGGGCCAGGGGATAGAGCCTCAGTAGAACAGCAGAGCTATGCAAAGGGGGCCAGGGATAGAGCCTCAGTAGAACAGCAGAGCTATGCAAAGGGGGCCAGGGGTGGAGCCTCAGTAGAACAGCAGAGCTATGCAAAGGGGGCCAGGGATGGAGCCTCAGTAGAACAGCAGAGTTATATAAAGGGGGCCAGGGATAGAGCCTCAGTAGAACAGGAGAGCTATGCAAAGGGGGCCAGTGATAGGGCCTCAGTAGAACAGCAGAGTTATACAGAGGGGGCCAGGGATAGGTCCTCAGTAGAACAGCAGAGTTATACAGAGGGGGCCAGGGATAGGGCCTCAGTAGAACAGCAGAGTTATACAGAGGGGGCCAGGGATAGGGCCTCAGTAGAACAGCAGAGTTATACAGAGGGGGCCAGGGATAGGGCCTCAGTAGAACAGCAGAGTTATACAGAGGGGGCCAGGGATGGGCCTCAGTAGAACAGCAGAGCTATGCAAAGGGGGCCAGGAGAGGGCCTCAGTAGAACAGCAGAGCTATGCAAAGGGGGCCAGAGATAGGGCCTCAGTAGAACAGCAGAGTTATACAGAGGGGGCCAGGGATAGGGCCTCAGTAGAACAGCAGAGTTATACAGAGGGGGCCAGGGATAGAGCCTCAGTAGCACAGCAGAGCTATGCAAAGGGGGCCAGGAATAGGGCCTCAGTAGAACAGCAGAATTATGCAAAGGGGGCCAGGGATAGGGCCTCAGTAGAACAGCAGAGCTATGCAAAGGGGGCCAGGGATAGGGCCTCAGTAGAACAGCAGAGCTATGCAAAGGGGGCCAGTGATAGGGCCTCAGTAGAACAGCAGAGCTATGCAAAGGGGGCCAGGAATAGGGCCTCAGTAGAACAGCAGAGCTATGCAAAGGGGGCCAGGGATAGGGCCTCAGTAGAACAGCAGAGCTATGCAAAGGGGGCCAGGATAGGGCCTCAGTAGAACAGCAGAGCTATGCAAAGGGGGCCAGGGATAGGGCCTCAGTAGAACAGCAGAGCTATGCAAAGGGGGCCAGAGATAGGGCCTCAGTAGAACAGCAGAGCTATGCAAAGGGGGCCAGGGATAGGGCCTCAGTAGAGCAGAGTTATACAAAGGGGGCCAGGGATAGGGCCTCAGTAGAACAGCAGAGCTATGCAAAGGGGGCCAGGGATAGGGCCTCAGTAGAACAGCAGAGCTATGCAAAGGGGGCCAGAGTTAGGGCCTCAGTAGAACAGCAGAGCTATGCAAAGGGGGCCAGGGATAGGGCCTCAGTAGAACAGCAGAGCTATGCAAAGGGGGCCAGAGATAGGGCCTCAGTAGAACAGCAGAGTTATACAGAGGGGGCCAGGGATAGGGCCTCAGTAGAACAGCAGAGTTATACAGAGGGGGCCAGGGATAGGGCCTCAGTAGAACAGCAGAGCTATGCAAAGGGGGCCAGGGTTAGGTCCTCAGTAGAACAGTAGAGCTATGCAAAGGGGGCCAGGGATGGAGCCTCAGTAGAACAGCAGAGTTATACAGAGGGGGCCAGGAATAGGGCCTCAGTAGAACAGCAGAGTTATGCAAAGGGGGCCAGGGATAGGGCCTCAGTAGAACAGCAGAGCTATGCAAAGGGGGCCAGGATAGGGCCTCAGTAGAACAGCAGAGCTATGCAAAGGGGGCCAGGGATAGGGCCTCAGTAGAACAACAGAGCTATGCAAAGGGGGCCAGGGATAGGGCCTCAGTAGAACAGCAGAGCTATGCAAAGGGGGCCAGGGATAGGGACTCAGTAGAACAGCAGAGCTATGCAAAGGGGGCCAGGGATAGAGCCTCAGTAGAACAGCAGAGCTATGCAAAGGGGGCCAGAGATAGGGCCTCAGTAGAACAGCAGAGCTATGCAAAGGGGGCCAGGAATAGGGCCTCAGTAGAACAGCAGAGCTATGCAAAGGGGGCCAGGAATAGGGCCTCAGTAGAACAGCAGAGCTATGCAAAGGGGGCCAGGGATAGGGCCTCAGTAGAACAGCAGAGCTATGCAAAGGGGGCCAGGGATAGGGCCTCAGTAGAACAGCAGAGCTATGCAAAGGGGGCCAGGGATAGGGCCTCAGTAGAACAGCAGAGCTATGCAAAGGGGGCCAGGAATAGGGCCTCAGTAGAACAGCAGAGCTATGCAAAGGGGGCCAGGGATAGGGCCTCAGTAGAACAGCAGAGCTATGCAAAGGGGGCCAGGGATAGGGCCTCAGTAGAACAGCAGAGCTATGCAAAGGGGGCCAGGGATAGGGCCTCAGTAGAACAGCAGAGCTATGCAAAGGGGGCCAGGGATAGGGCCTCAGTAGAACAGCAGAGCTATGCAAAGGGGGCCAGGGATAGGGCCTCAGTAGAACAGCAGAGTTATACAAAGGGGGCCAGGGATAGGGCCTCAGTAGAACAGCAGAGCTATGCAAAGGGGGCCAGGGATAGAGCCTCAGTAGAACAGCAGAGCTATGCAAAGGGGGCCAGGATAGGGCCTCAGTAGAACAGCAGAGCTATGCAAAGGGGGCCAGGGATAGGACTCAGTAGAACAGCAGAGTTATACAGAGGGGGCCAGGATAGGGCCTCAGTAGAACAGCAGAGTTATGCAAAGGGGGCCAGGGCTAGGGCCTCAGTAGAACAGCAGAGCTATGCAAAGGGGGCCAGGGATAGGGCCTCAGTAGAACAGCAGAGCTATGCAAAGGGGGCCAGGGATAGGGACTCAGTAGAACAGCAGAGTTATACAGAGGGGCCAGGAATAGGGCCTCAGTAGAACAGCAGAGTTATGCAAAGGGGGCCAGGGATAGGGCCTCAGTAGAACAGCAGAGCTATGCAAAGGGGGCCAGGGATAGGGCCTCAGTAGAACAGCAGAGCTATGCAAAGGGGGCCAGGGATAGGGCCTCAGTAGAACAACAGAGCTATGCAAAGGGGGCCAGGGATAGGGCCTCAGTAGAACAGCAGAGCTATGCAAAGGGGGCCAGGGATAGGGCCTCAGTAGAACAGCAGAGCTATGCAAAGGGGGCCAGGGATAGAGCCTCAGTAGAACAGCAGAGCTATGCAAAGGGGGCCAGGATAGGGCCTCAGTAGAACAGCAGAGCTATGCAAAGGGGGCCAGGAATAGGGCCTCAGTAGAACAGCAGAGCTATGCAAAGGGGGCCAGGAATAGGGCCTCAGTAGAACAGCAGAGCTATGCAAAGGGGGCCAGGGATAGGGCCTCAGTAGAACAGCAGAGCTATGCAAAGGGGGCCAGGGATAGGGCCTCAGTAGAACAGCAGAGCTATGCAAAGGGGGCCAGAGATAGGGCCTCAGTAGAACAGCAGAGCTATGCAAAGGGGGCCAGGGATGGTCATTGTCTAATTCAAACACTTCATGTAGTTTCCACATAAGTGTGCCGGAGTTTATTTTTTTCTCTTTCTCTCTCTCTCTCGTTGTGAGGATTTAATAACCTTGAGCAGGCTGTAGAACGGTCTCTCTGGGTCTATTCACCGGTGCTGCAGCAGCATGCATCGCACACAAGCAATTAAGACTTCAGCTCCGGTGGAACTTGAAGACAGTGAAAAAGCTTTCATTAGAGAGAAAAAAGGAGGAGATGAATTATTTGGTTGAAGGGTTTTTAAAAAAAAAAGCATTGCCAGCAGCCTCTCAGAGCAGCCCTCCCTCCCTCCCTCTTTCTCTCTCTCTCTCTCTCTCTTAATTAAATGATATTCAAAGGGCTTTGCTGGCATGGGAAACACATGTTTACATTGTCAAAGCAAGTGAAATAGATAATAAACAAAAGGGAAATAAACAAGCGAAACATTAGTAAACATTACACTCACAAAAGTTTTAAAAGAAGTTAGACATTTCAAATGTCTCTTTCCCTCCCTCTCTCTCTCACTAAGTTTTACCAGCTCCCTGCAGGGAAGGAGTGTCTCAACCCACCTTGGCACAGAAACACAAACGCTGCATATCATTGGCCTGTTCCAGCCTGTCTGAACATTCAGTGCTGTCATCTGTCTATCTGCAGCATACCAACAGCCGTGGGTGACTGAAATGATACAGTGATAACACGCAAAGGTTCTTTTCCAGTCTACGTCGCCACGGGCTTTTGATGTGTTTGTAGCAGAGTGCTTCACCGCACTTAAACATATTCCCACTGTACTGTGGGAGTCACTTATAAAGAATCATTACTCCTGCACGTCTCACCTCAAGTTACTTTTCAACGCACAATACTATGCATGTATTGTCCAACGTTTTTCCTTCAGTCCATGCTCTTATCCGGAGCAGAGCAACATACAGTACAGTCTGTGCAGAAAGTCAACGGTAGGACTGAACTACACATATCACCTCCACTGACAATGGAGGAAGAGTCTTGCCTCCTCTATGACTAACGACTAATGGTTATCAGCAGTGTGGCTGTACTGTACGATACTATACTGTAATGTACTGTAATGTACTGTACTGTACTATACTGTACTGTAATGTACTGTACTGTACTATACTGTACTGTAATGTACTGTACTGTAATGTACTGTACTGTAATGTACTGTACTGTACTATACTGTACTGTAATGTACTGTAGTATACTGTACTATACTGTACTATACTGTACTGTAATGTACTGTACTATACTGTACTATACTAGACTGTAATGTACTGTACTATACTGTACTATACTAGACTGTAATGTAATGTAATGTACTGTAATGTACTGTACTATACTGTAATGTAATGTAATGTACTATACTGTAATGTACTGTAATGTACTGTACTGTACGATACTATACTGTAATGTAATGTAATGTACTGTACTATACTGTACTGTACTATACTGTACTATACTGTACTATACTGTACTGTATAATGTACTGTAATATACTGTACTATACTGTACTATACTAGACTGTAATGTACTGTACTATACTGTACTATACTAGACTGTAATGTAATGTAATGTACTGTAATGTACTGTACTATACTGTAATGTAATGTAATGTACTATACTGTAATGTACTGTAATGTACTGTACTGTACGATACTATACTGTAATGTAATGTAATGTACTGTACTATACTGTACTGTACTATACTGTACTGTACTGTACTGTACTGTACTATACTGTACTGTACTATACTGTACTATACTGTAATGTAATGTACTGTACTATACTGTACTGTACTATACTGTACTGTAATGTAATGTAGTATACTGTACTGTAATGGAATGTACTGTACTATACTGTACTGTAATGTACTGTACTATACTGTACTGTAATATACTGTACTATACTGTACTGTAATGGAATGTACTGTACTATACTGTACTGTAATGGAATGTACTGTACTGTACTATACTGTACTGTAATGTGCTGTAATGTACTATACTGTACTGTAATGTACTGTAATGTACTATACGGTACTGTACTGTAATATACTGTACTATACTGTACTATACTGTACTGTAATGTGCTGTAATGTACTATACTGTACTGTACTGTAATGTACTGTACTGTACTGTAATGTACTGTAATGTACTGTAATGTACTATACTGTACTGTACTGTAATGTACTGTACTGTACTGTAATGTACTGTACTGTACTGTACTGTAATGTACTGTACTATACTATATTGTTCTGTAATGTACTGTAATGTGCTATACTGTGCCATACCATAATGTACTGTAATGTGTTGTACTGTGCAATACCATAATGTACTGTAATGTGCTGTACTGTGCAATACCATAATGTACTGTAATGTGCTGTACTGTAATGTGCTGTAATGTGCTGTACTGTAATGTACTGTACTATACTGTACTGTAATGTGTTGTACTATACTATATTGTTCTGTAATGTACTGTAATGTGCTATACTGTGCCATACCATAATGTACTGTAATGTGCAATACCATAATGTACTGTAATGTGCTGTACTGTGCAATACCATAATGTACTGTAATGTGCTGTACTATACTGTGCTATACCTTAGTGTAATGTGCTGTACTGTGCTTTACTGTACTGTAATGTGCTGTAATGTAATGTGCTGTACTGTGCAATACCTAATGTACTGTAATGCGCTGTACTGTAATGTGCTGTAATGTGCTGTACTGTACTGTACTGTACTGTAATGTAATGTACTGTAATGTGCTGCAATGTGCTGTACTGTAATGTGCTGTACTGTGCTGTACTGTACTGTAATGTAATGTACTGTAATGTGCTGCAATGTGCTGTACTGTAATGTGCTGTACTGTGCTGTACTGTACTGTAATGTAATGTACTGTAATGTGCTGCAATGTGCTGTACTGTAATGTGCTGTACTGTGCTGTACTGTAATGTACTGTAATGTGCTGTAATGTGCTGTACTGTGCTGTACTGTAATGTACTGTAATGTGCTGCAATGTGCTGTACTGTGCTGTACTGTACTGTACTGTGCTGTACTGTAATGTGCTGTACTGTAATGTGCTGTAATGTACTGTAATGTACTGTAATGTGCTGTAATGTACTGTAATCTGCTGTAATGTGCTGTAATGTGCTGTAATGTGCTGCACTGTAATGTACTGTAATGTACTGTAATGTGCTATACCATAATGTACTGTAATGTGGTATAATGTGCTATACTGTAATGTACTGTAATGTGCTATACCATAATGTACTGTAATGTACTGTAACGTGCTGTACTGTGCTGTACTGTACTGTAATGTACTGTAATGTGCTGTAATGAGCAGCACTGTAATGTACTGTAATGTGCTATACCATAATGTACTGTAATGTACTGTAATGTGCTATACCATAATGTACTGTAATGTGCTGTAATGTGCTATACCATAATGTACTGTAATGTACTGTAATGTACTGTAATGTGCTGTACTGTAATGTACTGTAATGAACTGTACTGTACTGTAATGCACTATACTGTAATGTGCTGCACTGTGTCATGACGTTGGCCTGGGGGTAGGTTTATGACAGTCATAAATACCTCTTTCCCCCTGTGATTAATACTGTGCTACAGTGATGATTAATATTGATTGATATTGACTGCTATTGATGTAAAATATTACTAGGTCTTTAAGAGTTTATTCGGAAGATAACAGCTCTATAAATATTATTTTGTGGTGCCCCGACTTTCTAGTTAATTACATTTACATGATTAGCTCAATCAGGTGATATTAATTACGGAGAAATTATTTTATAGAATAGCATGTCATATCACTTA
>NC_056457.1:31524456-31536956 GCF_018296145.1 Oncorhynchus tshawytscha | reverse complement strand
AGACAGCACATCTGACTCACACAGAGAGAGACAGCACATCTGAGTCACACAGAGAGAGACAGCACATCTGACTCACACAGAGAGACAGCACATCTGACTCACACAGAGAGAGACAGCACATCTGAGTCACACAGAGAGAGACAGCACATCTGACTCACACAGAGAGAGACAGCACATCTGACTCACACAGAGAGAGACAGCACATCTGAGTCACACAGAGAGAGACAGCACATCTGACTCACACAGAGAGAGACAGCACATCTGAGTCACACAGAGAGAGACAGCACATCTGACTCACATAGAGAGACAGCACATCTGACTCACTACATAGAGAGAGACAGCACATCTGACTCACACAGAGAGACAGCACATCTGACTCACACAGAGAGAGACAGCACATCTGAGTCACATAGGGAGAGACAGCACATCTGACTCACACAGAGAGAGACAGCACATCTGAGTCACACAGGGAGAGACAGCACATCTGACTCACACAGAGAGAGACAGCACATCTGAGTCACACAGAGAGAGACAGCACATCTGACTCACACAGAGAGAGATAACACATCTAAGCGCCCCTAATACAGTTAGCTTTAATAACATTTGATCAGTGCTTTTGGAAAACTCTCCTATGTTGTTATAATCATCCAGCTTTAACCCTGTTAGAGTCAACAGAGCCACATTAAATTACAGTGATCAATTATATTAGTCTGGCACCAGAACAGGAATTATGGTCTGCTGGTTACCACAGTGATGAATAATGGGAGTTCTGTAACTCTATCCGCTATCACCGAGGGGGTGGGGGGTGGGAGATGAAGTGGGCTAAAGGTAAAGCTGTCGTTTTTTATATATATAGAACTCTAATTCAACAGCTAAAGGGGGGTTTGTACGGCCCATCTCCCCCGAAACAGCATTAAACACAATGTGTATGCTGATAAATCTCTGGGACTGTCAAAACAGGACACAAACACACACACACAGAGTGTAACAAATATGCACGCAGGCATGTACACAAACACACATATACCCACATAGAACCCCTGTACCCCTACACACACCTCACACAAAGACACACACACCTACACACACACACTTACACACACAAAGAAAGTGAGGCTGTTCCAGCAAAGTGACAGTGCTGAAAAACCTGTGCTATCACAACAAACGGCTCTGACTACCTCTGGGTCTGACTATGAATACTGGCCGGCCCAGAGAGAGAGGGAGAGAAAGTAGGGGAGAGAGGGTGAGAATGTAGGGGAGAGAGGGAGAGAATGTAGGGGAGAGAGGGGGAGAATGTAGGGTAGAGAGGGGGAGAATGTAGGGTAGAGAGGGAGAGAACGTAGGGGGGAGAAGAGGGAGAGAATGTAGGGAGAGAGGGGGGGAGAACGTAGGGGGAGAGAGGGAGAGAATGTAGGGGGGGGAGAGAGGGGAGAGAAGAATGGGGAGAGAGGGAGAGAATGTAGGGGAGAGAGGGAGAGAATGTAGGGGAGAGAGGGAGAGAATGTAGGGAGAGAGGGAGAGAAAGTAGGGGGAGAGAGGGAGAGAATGTAGGGGAGAGAGGGAGAGAAAGTAGGGGAGAGAGGGGAGAATGTAGGGGAGAGAGGGAGAGAAATTAGGGGGAGAGGGGGAGAGAATGTAGGGGAGAGAGGGAGAGAATGTAGGGGAGAGAGGGAGAGACAATTAGGGAGAGAGGGAGAGAAAGTATGGGAGAGAGGAGAGAAAATTGGGAGAGAGGGAGAGAAAGTAGGGGAGAGAGGGAGAGAAAATAGGGGAGAGAAAGTAGGGGGAGAGAGGGGGAGAATGTAGGGGAGAGAGGGGTAGAATGTAGGGAGAGGGAGAGAGGGAGAGAATGTAGGGGAGAGAGGGAGAGACAATTAGGGAGAGAGGGAGAGAAAGTAGGGGAGAGAGGGAGAGAAAATAGGGGAGAGAGGGAGAGAATGTAGGGGAGAGAGGGGAGAATGTAGGGGAGAGAGGGAGAGAATGTAGGGTAGAGAGCGAGAGACAATTGGGAGAGAGGGAGAGAAAGTAGGGGAGAGAGGGAGAGAAAATAGGGGAGAGAAAGTAGGGAGAGAGGGGGAGAATGTAGGGGAGAGAGGGGGAGAATGTAGGGGAGAGAGGGAGAGACAATTGGGGAGAGAGGGAGAGAAAGTAGGGGAGAGAGGGAGAGAAAATAGGGGAGAGAAAGTAGGGAGAGAGGGGAGAATGTAGGGGAGAGAGGGAGATAAAGTAGGAGGGAGAAAAGCAGGGGAGAGAGGGAGAGAATATAGGGGAGAGAGGGAGAGAATGTAGGGGAGAGAGGGGAGAATGTAGGGGAGAGAGCGAGAGACAATTGGGAGAGAGGGAGAGAAAGTAGGGGAGAGAGGGAGAGAAAATAGGGGAGAGAAAGTAGGGGAGAGAGGGGGAGAATGTAGGGGAGAGAGGGGGAGAATGTAGGGGAGAGAGGGGGAGAATGTAGGGGAGAGAGGGAGAGAAAGTAGGGGAGAGAGGGAGAGAATGTAGGGGAGAGAGGGAGAGAATGTAGGGGAGAGAGGGAGAGACAATTGGGGAGAGAGGGAGAGAAAGTAGGGGAGAGAGGAGAGAAAATAGGGGAGAGAAAGTAGGGGAGAGAGGGGGAGAATGTAGGGGAGAGAGGGAGATAAAGTAGGAGGGAGAAAAGCAGGGGAGAGAGGGAGAGAATATAGGGGAGAGAGGGAGAGAAAATTGTGGAGAAAATGCAGGGGAGAGAGGGAGAGAAAGTAGGGGAGAGAGGGAGAGAATGTAGGGGAGAGAGGGAGAGAATGTAGGGAAGAGAGGGAGAGAAAGTAGGGGAGAGAGGGAGAGAAAATAGGGGAGAGAGGGAGAGAATGTAGGGTAGAGAGGGGGAGAATGTAGGGGAGAGAGGGAGAGAATGTAGGGGAGAGAACGAGAGACAATTTGGAGAGAGGGAGAGAAAGTAGGGGAGAGAGGGAGAGAAAATAGGGGAGAGAAAGTAGGGGAGAGAGGGGAGAATGTAGGGGAGAGAGGGAGAGAAGGTAGGGGAGAGAGGGAGAGAATGTAGGGGAGAGAGGGAGAGACAATTGGGGAGAGAGGGAGAGAGGGAGAGAAAATAGGGGAGAGAAAGTAGGGGAGAGAGGGGGAGAATGTAGGGGAGAGAGGGAGATAAAGTAGGAGGGAGAAAAGCAGGGGAGAGAGGGAGAGAAAATAGGGGAGAGAGGGAGAGAAAACAGTAGAAATAGGTCTTAGTGGCCTTAGGGGAGCATACAGTAGTAATAGGTCCTAGTGGCCTTAGGGGAGCATACAGTAGAAATAGGTCTTAGTGGCCTTAGGGAGCATACAGTAGAAATAGGTCTTAGTGGCCTTAGGGAGCATACAGTAGAAATAGGTCCTAGTGGCCTTAGGGGAGCATACAGTAGTAATAGGTCCTAGTGGCCTTAGGGGAGCATACAGTAGAAATAGGTCCTAGTGGCCTTAGGGGAGCATACAGTAGTAATAGGTCCTAGTGTTCTTAGGGGAGCATACAGTAGTAATAGGTCTTAGTGGCCTTAGGGAGCATACAGTAGTAATAGGTCCTAGTGGCCTTAGGGAGCATACAGTAGTAATAGGTCTTAGTGGCCTTAGGGGAGCATACAGTAGTAATAGGTCTTAGTGGCCTTAGGGAGCATACAGTAGAAATAGGTCTTAGTGGCCTTAGGGAGCATACAGTAGAAATAGGTCTTAGTGGCCTTAGGGAGCATACAGTAGTAATAGGTCTTAGTGGCCTTAGGGAGCATACAGTAGTAATAGGTCCTAGTGGCCTTAGGGGAGCATACAGTAGAAATAGGTCCTAGTGGCCTTAGGGGAGCATACAGTAGAAATAGGTCCTAGTGGCCTTAGGGGAGCATACAGTAGAAATAGGTCTTAGTGGCCTTAGGGAGCATACAGTAGTAATAGGTCCTAGTGGCCTTAGGGGAGCATACAGTAGAAATAGGTCCTAGTGGCCTTAGGGGAGCATACAGTAGAAATAGGTCCTAGTGGCCTTAGGGGAGCATACAGTAGAAATAGGTCCTAGTGGCCTTAGGGGAGCATACAGTAGAAATAGGTCCTAGTGGCCTTAGGGGAGCATACAGTAGAAATAGGTCTTAGTGGCCTTAGGGGAGCATACAGTAGAAATAGGTCTTAGTGGCCTTAGGGGAGCATACAGTAGAAATAGGTCTTAGTGGCCTTAGGGAGCATACAGTAGTAATAGGTCTTAGTGGCCTTAGGGGAGCATACAGTAGAAATAGGTCCTAGTGGCCTTAGGGGAGCATACAGTAGAAATAGGTCTTAGTGGCCTTAGGGGAGCATACAGTAGAAATAGGTCTTAGTGGCCTTAGGGGAGCATAAAAGCCATCTGTGCTGCTGTTGTTGCAATGCCAGCCAGCCAGACCAAAACACACAAACACAGAGCTGAATGGGTGAGTGACTCTTTGTGGAAAAATGCACGCACATGCAACCACGTTTGTTTAACTATCCTTGTGGGGATCAAAAAATCCTATTTTCACTAACAGCTAACCATGAATCTAAACCTATCTCCTAATCCTAACAATAATTCTCACCCTAACTCTAAACCTAATCCTATCTCCTAATCCTAACCCTAATTCTCACCCTAACTCTAAACCTAATCCTATCTCCTAATCCTAACCCTAACTCTAAACCTAACCCTATCTCCTAATCCTAACCCTAATTCTCACCCTAACTCTAAACCTAATCCTATCTCCTAATCCTATCTCCTAATCCTAACCCTAATACTCACCCTAACTCTAAACCTAATCCTATCTCCTAATCCTATCTCCTAATCCTAACCCTAATACTCACCCTTACTCTAAACCTAATCCTATCTCCTAATCCTATCTCCTAATCCTAACCCTAATACTCACCCTTACTCTAAACCTAATCCTATCTCCTAATCCTATCTCCTAATCCTAATCCTAACCCTAATACTCACCCTAACTCTAAACCTAACCCTATCTCCTAATCCTAACCCTAATACTCACCCTTACTCTAAACCTAATCCTATCTCCTAATCCTAACCCTAATTCTCACCCTAACTCTAAACCTAATCCTATCTCCTAATCCTAACCCTAACTCTAAACCTAACCCTATCTGCTAATCCTAACCCTAATACTCACCCTAACTCTAAACCTAATCCTATCTCCTAATCCTAACCCTAATTCTCACCCTAACTATAATCCTAATCCTATCTCCTAATCCTAACCCTAATTCTCACCCTAACTCTAAACCTAACCCTAGGTCGGGCTGCCTTCTGAAAATTCGTAGGCGAGTGAGTAAACCCCCCACTAACATCAGTCCTATTAGCCAATGCGCAATCATTGGATAACAAAATGGATGATCTCTGATCAAGACTATCCTACCAACGGGACATTAAAAACTGTAATATCTTATGTTCGGCTGAACGACGACATGGATAACATACAGATGGTGAGTTTTTAGTCCATCGGGAAGATAGAACAGCTGTCTCCGGTAAGACAAGTGGTAGAGGTCTGTGTCTATTTGTAAATAACAGTTGGTACTCAAAATCTAATATTAAGAAAGGCTCCAGGTTTTGATCGGCTGAGGTAGAGTATCACATGATAAACTGTAGACCACACTATTTACCAAGAGAGTTTTCATCAATATTTTTCGTAGCTGTTATTTACCACCACAAACTGATACGACACTCAACGAGCTGTATAGGACCATAAGCAAACAGGAACATGCTCATCCAGAGGTGGAGCTCCTAGTGGCAGGGGATTTTAATGCAGGGGACTTAAATCAGTTTTACCTCATTTCTATCAGCATGTTAAATGTGCAACCAAAGGGAGAAAAAAAACTCTAGACCACCTTTACTCTACACACAGAGATGCGTACAAAGCTCTACCCCTGCCCTCCATTTGGCAAATCATACCATAACTCTATCCTCCTTATTCCTGCTAACAAGCAACAACTAAAGCAGGAAGCACCAGTGACTCACTCAATAAGAAAGTGGTCAGAGGATGCAGATGCTAAGCTACAGGACTCTATTGCTAGTACAGACTGTTCCAGAATTCTTCTGATGCCATTGAGGAGTACACCACATCAGTCACCGGCTTCATCAATGATTACATCCACGACGTCATCCCCACAGTGACTGTACGTACATACCCCAACCAGAAGCCATGGTTTACAGAAAACATCTGCACTGAGCTAAAGGATAGAGCTGCCGCTTTTAAAGAGTGGGACTCTAACCCGGAAGCTAATAAGAAATCCCGCTATGCCGTCTGACGAACCATCAAACAGGATGAGCGTCAATACAGGACTAAGATTGAATCGTACTACACCGGCTCTGAGGCTCGTCGGATGTGGCAGGGCTTGCAAACTATTACAGACTACAAAGGGATGCACAGCCTTGAGCTGCCCAGCGACATGAGCCTACCAGACGAGCTAAATCACTTCTATGCTCACTTCGAGGCGGGCAACACTGAAGTATGAATGAGAGCATCAGCTGTTCCGGACAACTGTGTGATCACACTCTCCGTAGCCGAAGTGAGTAAGACCTTTAAACAGGACAACATTCTCAAGGCTGCAGGGCCAGAAGGATTACCAGGATGTGTACTCTGAGCATGCACTGACCAAATGGCAAGTGTCTTCACTGACATTTTCAACCTCTCCCTGTCTGAGTCTGTAACACCAACATGTTTCAAGCTGCATGTTTGTAACCTGCCTAAATGACTACCGACCCGTAGCACTCACATCTGTAGCCATGAAGTGCTTTGAAAGACTGGTCATGTGTCACATCAACACCATCATCCCAGAAACACTAAACCCACTTCAACTTGCATACCACCCCAACAGATCCACAGATGATGCCATCTCTATTGTACTCCACACTGCCCTTTCCCACCGGGACAAAAGGAACACCAATTTGAGAATGCTTTTCATTGACTACAGCTCAGCACTCAACACTACAGTGCTCTCAAAGCTCATCACTAAGCTAAGGACCCTGGGACTAAACACCTCCCTCTGCAACTGGATCCTGGACTTCCTTACGGGCCTCCCCAGGTGGTAAGGGTAGGTAACAACCCATCTACAATGCTGATTCTCAACACAGGGGCCTCTCAGGAGTGCGTCCGCAGTCCCATCCTGTACTCCCTGTTCACCCATCACTGCATGGCCAGGCACGACTCCAACACCATCATTAAGTTTGCTGACAACACAACAGTGGTAGGCCTGATCAATGACAATGATGAAATAGCCTATAGGAAGGAGGTAAGAGACCTGGCAGTGTGATAACAACCTCTCCCTCAACATGATTAAGACAAAGGAGATGATTGTGGACTACAGAAAAAAGGAGGACCGAGCACACCCCCATTCTCATCGACGGGGCTGTAGTGGAGCAGGTTGAGAGCTCCTTGGTGGTCCTTGGTGTCCACATCACCAACAAACTATCATGGTCCAAACACACCAAGACAGTCGTGAAAAGGGCACTACAAAACCTATTCCCCTCAGGAGACTGAAAAGATTTCGCATGGGTCCTCAGATCTTCAAAAGGTTTTACAGCTGCACCATCGAGAGCATCCTGACGGGTTGCATCACTGCATCACTGTATGGCAACTGCACAGCCTCCGACCGCAAGGCACTACAAAGGGTAGTGCGTATGGCCAAGTACATCACTGGGGCCAAGCTTCCTGCCATCCAGGACCTCTACACCAGGCGGTGTCAGAGGAAGACCCAAATAATTGCCAGGGACTCCAGCCACCCTAGTCATAGACTGTTCTCTCTGCTACAGCACAGCAAGTTGTACCGGAGCGCCAAGTCTAGGTCTAAAATGTTTCTGAACAGCTTTTACCACCAGGCCATAAGACTCCTGAACAGCTAATCAAATGGCTACCCGGACTATTTGCATTGACTCCAACCCCATTTTCATGCTGCTGCTACTCTCTGTTTACCTGTGTATTCCTGCTGGCCTGTTATTGTTCTCCTAGATTAAAGACACATTGTGTGTCTGTGTGTGTGTGTGTGTGTGTGTGTGTGTGTGTGTGTGTGTGTGTGTGATTGCGTGTGTGTGCGTGTGTGTTAGTTTGTGGGTGTATGTTAGTGTGTGTGTGCGGGTGTGTTAGTGTGTGTGCGTAAGTGTGTGTTAGTGTGCGTGTGAGTGTGTGTGTGCGTGTGTGTGCGTGTGTGTGTGTGCTGTAAGACATCCCCCACTTGACAACATGATGAAATGTTCCTCCACATCCTGTCCCTGTGTTTACATGTTTCTGTTAAACACCTCATCTTCGGTTTGTACCAACACTTTTCACAATTAACAAACAGTGGATTAGCCAGCGTTTCATGTGCAGGCATCCTTAGCAGTATGTTACACACTGACACTGCAGGTAGAAATGCAGTGGAGTCAGACAGGCACAGTCACATTGTCACAGAGGCACACAGTCACAGAGGCACACAGTCACATTGTCACAGAGGCACACAGTCACAGAGGCACACAGTCACAGAGGCACACAGTCACAGAGGCACACAGCACACAGTCACATTGTCACAAAGGCACACAGTCACATTGTTACAGAGGCACACAGTCACATTCACAGAGGCACAGAGGCACACAGTCACAGAGGCACACAGTCACATTGTCACAGAGGCACACAGTCACAGAGGCACACAGTCACAAAGGCACACAGTCACAGAGGCACACAGTCACACAGTCACATTGTCACAAAGGCACACAGTCACATTGTTACAAAGGCACACAGTCACAGAGGCACAGTCACACAGTCACAGAGGCACACAGTCACAGAGGCACACAGTCACATTGTCACAGAGGCACACAGTCACATTGTCACAGAGGCACACAGTCACAGAGGCACACAGTCACACAGTGACATTGTCACAAAGGCACACAGTCACATTGTTACAAAGGCACACAGTCACAGAGGCACAGTCACACAGTCACAGAGGCACACAGTCACAGAGGCACACAGTCACATTGTCACAGAGGCACACAGTCACATTGTCACAGAGGCACACAGTCACAGAGGCACAGTCACACAGTCACATTGTCACAAAGGCACACAGTCACATTGTCACAAAGGCACACAGTCACATTGTTACAGAGGCACACAGTCACAGAGGCACAGTCACACAGTCACAGAGGCACACAGTCACACAGTCATAGAGGCACACAGTCACACAGTCACAGAGGCACACAGTCACAGAGGCACACAGTCACATTGTCACAGAGTCACACAGTCATTTCACAGAGGCACAGACACAGAGGCACACAGTCACAGAGGCACAGTCACACAGTCACAGAGTCACACAGTCACAGAGGCACAGTCACACAGTCACAGAGGCACAGTCACAGAGGCACACAGTCACAGAGGCACAGTCACAGAGGCACAGTCACAGAGGCACAGTCACATAGGCACACAGTCACAGAGGCACACAGTCACAGAGGCACAGTCACAGAGGCACACAGTCACAGAGGCACACAGTCACAGAGGCACAGAGGCACACAGTCACAGAGGCACAGTCACAGAGGCACAGTCAGATTTTAATAAGATGCCAACCAAATCAGACCAGAAAATAGAGTGGAAAATGGAAAATGGAGTCATGTTGATAACAAAATACTGTGACAATTAAACAAAAATGTTGTTAAGTTCAAGACATTGATCAGAAAGACTAAAATAACACTTCTTGCCATATAAATAAAATGATGGCTATTGTTCCACTGTGCTCCTTCAGCTTTAGGCCCAATCTGAGAGATGTGTCTCAATAGGTTTAATTGCTCAGAGTGATCTGACAGTGCTCACACACACACACACACACACACACACACACACACACACACACACACACACACACACACACACACACACACACGCAGGACAAACATGCACAAACACACGCACACACACACACAAAAACAGACACACACACAGACACAAGACACACCCACAAGACACACCCACACCCGCAAGACGCGCACGCACACATACACACACACATACACACAGAGAAACACACAGAACGATGTGTCACCTGCCACCAAGTGCTGTGTAGATCAGCACAGACGAGCTCGATGATGTCACCTTGCTGAATGTTGAGGGGCGGACCACACATGGGACTGGGCACGCCGAAATAGCTCCTGGTCACCAACATCTTAGGTAGACCTGAGGGAGAAAACAAAAGTGGAAAAGGTCAATCAAATGGCTACCCGGACTATTTACATTGACCCTGATCCTAACCCTGACCCTAACGCAGACCCTGACCCTGCTAGGAGATGGACCAGTCTAACCCTGACCCTGCTAGGAGATGGACTAGTCTAACCCTGAATCTGCTAGGAGATGGACTAGTCTAACCCTGAACCTGCAAGGAGATGGACCGGTCTAACCCTGAACCTGCTAGGAGATGGACCGGTCTAACCCTGAACCTGCTAGGAGATGGACTAGTCTAACCCTGAACCTGCTAGGAGATGGACCGGTCTAACCCTGAACCTGCTAGGAGATGGACCAGTCTAACCCTGAACCTGCTAGGAGATGGACTAGTCTAACCCTGACCCTGCTAGGAGATGGACTAGTCTAACCCTGAACCTGCTAGGAGATGGACCGGTCTAACCCTGACCCTGCTAGGAGATGGATCGGTCTAACACTGAACCTGCTAGGAGATGGACCGGTCTAACCCTGAACCTGCTAGGAGATGGACCGGTCTAACCCTGAACCTGCTAGGAGATGGACCGGTCTAACCCTGAACCTGTAGGAGATGGATCGTTCTAACCCTGAACCTGCTAGGAGATGGACCGGTCTAACCCTGAACCTGTTAGGGGATGGACCGGTCTAACCCTGAACCTGCTAGGGGATGGACCGGTCTAACCCTGAACCTGCTAGGAGATGGACCAGTCTAACCCTGCTAGAAGATGGACCGGTCTAACCCTGAACCTGCTAGGGGATGGACCGGTCTAACCCTGAACCTGTTAGGAGATGGACGGGTCTAACCCTGAACCTGCTAGGAGATGGATGGGTCTAACCCTGAACCTGCTAGGAGATGGACTAGTCTAACCCTGAATCTGCTAGGAGATGGACTAGTCTAACCCTGAACCTGCAAGGAGATGGACCGGTCTAACCCTGAACCTGCTAGGAGATGGACCAGTCTAACCCTGAACCTGCTAGGAGATGGACCAGTCTAACCCTGAACCTGCTAGGAGATGGACCAGTCTAACCCTGACCCTGCTAGGAGATGGACCAGTCTAACCCTGAACCTGCTAGGAGATGGACCAGTCTAACCCTGACCCTGCTAGGAGATGGATCAGTCTAACACTGAACCTGCTAGGAGATGGACCAGGTCTAACCCTGAACCTGCTAGGAGATGGACCAACCCTGAACCTGCTAGGAGATGGACCGGTCTAACCCTGAACCTGTAGGAGATGGATCGTCTAACCCTGAACCTGCTAGGAGATGGACCAGTCTAACCCTGAACCTGTTAGGGCATGGACCGGTCTAACCCTGAACCTGCTAGGGATGGACCAGTCTAACCCTGAACCTGCTAGGAGATGGACCAGTCTAACCCTGACTCTGCTAGGAGATGGACCAGTCTAACCCTGAACCTGCTAGGGGATGGACCAGTCTAACCCTGAACCTGTTAGGAGATGGACGGGTCTAACCCTGAACCTGCTAGGAGATGGATGGGTCTAACCCTGAACCTAGGAGATGGACAGGTCTAACCCTGCTAGGAGATGGACCGGTCTAACCCTGAACCTGCTAGGAGATGGACCAGTCTAACCCTGAACCTGTAGGAGATGGACCAGTCTAACCCTGAACCTGCTAGGAGATGGACCAGTCTAACCCTGAACCTGTTAGGGCATGGACCAGTCTAACCCTGAACCTGCTAGGGGATGGAAGGACTAACCCTAACCTGCTAGGAGATGGACCAGTCTAACCCTGCTAGAAGATGGACCAGTCTAACCCTGAACCTGCTAGGAGATGGACCGGTCTAACCCTGAACCTGCTAGGAGATGGACCAGTCTAACCCTGAACCTGCTAGGAGATGGATGGGTCTAACCCTGAACCTGCTAGGAGATGGATGGGTTAACCTAGAACCTCCAGGAGATGGACCGGTCTAACCCTGACCCTGCTAGGAGATGGACCGGTCTAACCCAAACCTCTAGGAGATGGACCAGTCTAACCCTAAAGAGATGGACTCTGAACATTGCTAGGAGATGGACCAAAAACCCTGCTAGGAGATGGACTGGTCTAACCCTGCTAGGAGATGGACCAGTCTAACCCTGCAGAGATGGACCGGTCTAACCTGCTAGGAGATGGACCGGTCTAACCCTGCTAGGAGATGGACTGGTCTAACCCTGCTGAGATGGACGGTCTAACCCTGCTAGGAGATGGACCAGGGCAGAACCCTGACCCTGCTGAGATGGACCAGTCTAACACTGCTAGGAGAAGGACCAGTCTAACCCTGCCAGGAGATGGACCAGTCTAACCCTGATAGGAGAAGGACCAGTCTAACCCTGCTGAGATGGACCA